>NW_019724742.1:5469110-5510443 GCF_002891405.2 Cryptotermes secundus
TAAAAACATCATAACTAAAGTTTTTTAAAGTGCTACTACAAGAATATCAAATTTGACGTGTGCAACATAATCTACATACCAGACACATATCAACGATGTAGATATTGATAATACGAAGAATGTGACATTGTGTTTTAAATGTTAAATTTTAGACCGAGTTCAGTGTGGCAGCAACGTTAAGAGTATACACCTGATGATGGCCGATAGAGGCCGAAACATGTAGTGTAGAAAGAACAAGATCAAAGACATATAATATATATTGTTTGCACTTGGGACGGAATTTGTGTCATTTATTGTATAGAGTGCAACAGGATGCTTAAATATAATATAGGCTCCACCAGCTTCTCAGAAGGATATGTGAAAGGCTGTTCTGTGTCACTGTATGACACCACAAGGCACCTGTCTGGCAATGGAACAACTGAAATAGGCTACTGAGAACACTTCCATGTCACCAGCATGTACTGCAGCACAACATGCAAACTCTCAGGAACATCATCAAGGGTTTCCTTGGTAAGACTTGTGGAGGAATTTGATGAAAAAGCATCAGGTGCCCTGAGCAATGACTGTAGGTTATCCATAAAAATAGCATCATTTTCATAATTAGTCTAACACAGACCTCTAAGAGCAAGTCCACTGATGATGCTAGTCTTCAGGGCATCTAGAAACTATCCCACAGTTGGGTTATTGCTCCAACCACAGTATGAACAAATAGCTGCAGATGTGTTGACAAGGGAATCATCAAACAGCTGTTGCCAGATATTTGCTGCAGCACCCTCCTGAAAGAACATTAAAAAGGAAATTAGTGGGGCTTCCTTACTAACATACTTCTTCAGATTTGAATCTTTTTTTTGTTCTAATAATGCAAATAGTCCGACACTTAACGAGCATTTATTTCTCTTCTGACTTAACTACTGCTACTATAACTAAATGTCTAAGACTATGCCCACCAGTGTGTCCCAGAATCTGGTGTCTTGAAGATTTGAAAATAACACATTACTGTACAAGAGGCTGCCATTATAAAAAATTTGAAATTTGATTAAATTATTCACTTATAAATCACATTACCGATAGTGTGTTCTTTTCAGATATTTTTAATTACCCTAAAAACATTAGCATTTGTGACATATTCTGTGTAACTTGTATATTAAGCACAATAGACCATTGAAGGTCATTGTGTTAGGGCCAGTTTTATGGCTCACCTCTCATACTCAACTTGTATATTTATGTACAGTTTCATAAGTAATGAATGATGTGGACAGTGATGATTGTTTGATCACATCTGTGTTCTGGGGACAATACCTCGCATAGTCTGGGTAATCAGTTCTGCCAATATCCCAGATTGTTTGAAACCAGACCAATCAAGGAACTAAATACATACAAAAGAATGATAATTGGTTCAAAAAAATCTCCGTTTTTCTATAAATAAAACGCGATTAATATATTAAAATTCCTTTATTAGAAATAATTTTAAAAAAATCATGTTTTTCGCAATTAATTTTTTATTCTCTAAAAATTGCAATATTTTTCTTCTTTGGCCTTTTCTCTTCATACATTTCTTTGTAGCGACGAATTGCATTGTTTATCGTGCGGCGAATTGTAAGGCTACGTTCAGTATTGGGATCAGCTTCCATAATATGCTCTGACAAGGTTTCAACCATTCCAATAATTTTTTTATAGTTGTTCAGCTGTTAATTCTCGTGCAGGCACTTCAACACAGTTGTCTTGATCGTCGTTGTCTAAGTTGCCCTCCCGTTGTTCATCTATGTTAATAAGTGTTTCATTATCAAGTTCATTAGTGTTCGATTTGATGCACTCAATTACATTGACGGAATCTAACTCATTGAAACCAAGTTGCTTTCCAATTTCCACTATGTTATTAGTGACTTCAGCAAAATGGGTTTCAAAAGCAACGAAATCATTTGCACAGTGTGGAATGATATGTTTCCATACTGCCCTCATATTGCTTGCCGTTAATTCATGCCATACTTCGCCTATATTTTCGATAACGTTTCTGATGTTGTAGCTCTTCCAAAATTCTGTTGAAGTAGTGCTCTCCCCACCTTCTCCAGCGATAGCTGTCAAGAACGAACGACCCGAGCATAATAAGTACATACATATACAAGGGGGAGCCGTGGCAAAAACTGAAATATGTATCGCATCGCATCGCATAACTTTAAAACGACATAGAAATAAACCCCACAAAAAGTGACTTGACTGTATAAAGAAAAAAAACCGATTATATATGTATTAAAAATAATTTTGTGTACTAATTTTTTAGAATTTATTTTTATTTTGCTCAATTAAAATTTAATTTGTTTTGAAATTTTCAAATTGGACTATAGTCAAGCCGGACTATGCGAGGTATTGCTGTATAATTCAAAGCTTAGGGTATCTTAGAGTGCAGTGGTCCTTACCTGTCGCCATTAGAGCGCTGGAGCTGGCTGCAGTGATTGATGTGTCCAAGTCTCCAAAGTTCCCAACCAGAAGCATTTACATTTTGCGTGACTGGATCAAATTGGGTCAGAGGCAATTACGATGGGTGACTAGTGATTGGAGTGATTGGCACAGTGGGAGATCAATGTGAATGCTGCTCATAGATGGAACTAGATATCAACGCAGATGGTGCCTGCGCATGCTCCTCACTTCTTTATGCAAGTTTTTGGTTCGCTCGTCTGTAGTTAAAATATTTAGGGGTTGATAAGCATTAATGCAAAAGTCTTTGTGAATAATTAGAGTTACTTGCGTGTACTTGGTTCAGGTACTTTCCAACCCCCCCCCCCTTTTGATGTCGTGACGTGTAATACTCAGTAATCTGAAAATGAGACTGACTCGGAGGCAATGCACAATCAAAGAAGGTAGAGATCGGTAGAGATAATCAATTCTTATTGCCAGTGACAGATCTCAAAGCCCAGTGGAAAAAGGCAGAAAAAGCGAAACTTCACACTTGCTGTCAAAACACCGAAAGGGACAAAGGAGAAAGCTATTTTGAAGGGTATTACAGGAGTGGCTCGTCTCAGTGGTTCCGCGAAATAAAAATGAACTGTCCTGACTTCGTGTCCATGAGGCAGGGCCACTCGAGTCTTTAAGCAAGTTTAAATAGATTAAGCCCGCGGTTGATTGTGAATGTGGTGACGGGCTGCAAATGGTGAATCATGTATTCTAAGTTTGAGGACCAAAGGGCAACAATGCTGGACATTTTGTCAGAAAAGCAAAAAAGAATATCGAAGGTCAATTACGGAGCTCGTAAGCCTAGAAGAGAAAAGATTTGTGCGAAGCGCCTGTTACGCCATAAATAACATTTCTAAGTTAATTTAAAAGAAATCGGAAAAAGAAGTAAATGTACATAATATTAATATGAGTTAAGAGATGTATTAAAAAATCGTGGGGGTAACCGATAAGGGGAGAATAAGATTACAATGGGCCGGATGAGCATTGCCTAGGCCATTTATATATACATATTTTTAATAAAAATTAGTATTCTCTGTTCATCCACAAGTTTATAACATTAACGTTGATTTCGGTATCTATAATCCGTGTAGGATCACTGTGCAAAATGTGTTATCCGCCATGATCTGTTGGAGGCAGGTGAAGCTAATATAAATTTGTGTGTTTGTATCTTTGTCGCAGCCACGGCAGGTGCGGTCTCTTAATGGCTTGTAAACCGATTAAGTTACTGGGGAACTTATCATTTGTTCAGGCACCACAATAGTGTGTATAACTACGATAATATGTTTCGGTCCTTTTTGGCCAACGTCAGATAGTAATACATGTGTACATTCACCTTTCTATTTTACTGTTATTTCTTCCTACACTGGCCAGTATATTACATATGGGGAGATTGTATAGTATTATTGCCCAATTATCCTGTAGAGATTGTATACAGATTTTATTAATGAGCGTTTTCGTTATTCGTACTTTTTCGTTTCCTGTGTATAACAATTTTGCAGACACAAGAAATCACTTTTGTATTATAACCCAGAATTATTGGAAGATTGAATCGTTAGTTAACTGTTTTTTACCGTGATGGTGCAATGAACATTCTGTTATTGGTTAGTGTGTTGTTGATCTCCTGTGTATGTGGGACACTGATTTGCTATTACTGCATACACATGGTTTTGATTGGGGCAAGGGAAGGGACATGTATTTGTTTTAGTTACTTGTGCTGTCGTTCCGTTTATGTTCACGTGTGCTTTGCTTTTATGACTGGAGATCTGCACTATTTTAAATACAGCATGTATATGCAGAACTTTATTTTCATAAAATTTCTGGACGGGCACTCAGACTTCTGCATCTAGTGAAAGTAGAGGAAACCACAAGTTAGGTACAGATATAAATAAATGGTCACCTTATTGCAGAATTTGAAAGTAGTATTATGAAGTAAACAGGTGACATAACTGGTAATATAGGCTTCTTAAGAATTGACACTTGGGGTTACATATTGGGAAACTGATTGCCTGGAATTTGTGAAGTTGATAGATATGTAATCCTAATGGAATGAGTAGACAGGACCTCATCAAGGTATGTTTCCGATTGTGTCTGTTCATAACCACAAAATACCTTGTGATTGCTGAGTATAATGTAGTCAGAATGTATGTCTCCAAAATAAAAAAAAAGTCTGGTGCAATGGTGCTCAGGTAACGTACCTATTGTACTTATTGTAATAAGGACTGCTGCAATTGAAATCTGGCAGAAGGAGGAAAGTTGAAATTTGCAAAAAGTGCATAGTAAAATTCCCAGACCTTGCTGGTTGTAACAGAAAGTATCTCTAATATTCTCTCTATTTACTGAATTGTTTTCTTTTGTAGATAAATTTGTTCATTTAAACTTCAAGGCTTGAGTAATGTAATTAATTTTACAATGTGCTTTACAACTACAACTGAAACTGGTTATGTCAAACGTACACTTGGCCTGGATGTGGCTGTATTTCAGATGTTGATAACGCTTCAGGTTTGAGGGATAGAATACCACAAGAATGTGTGTGTGTAAATTATATTCTTGTACCACAGGGGTCACAGATGTAAGTAAATAGTTGTGTTCCTTTTTTTATATATGTCCAGTAGGCCTTACACTATCACAGTGCATTATACACATTAGGATGCAGGGTGGACAGGAAAGATGCTGCCTCAGACAGACGAGAAGTGCTTGATATTTTCAGAAACAACAGACCACAGAATTTTTCCATATGAGTCAATAAGTTGTTTACATACATATATATCTTTGTATTGAATCAAGACAGACTGAAACAGATTACTGAATAAATTTGTTGCACACCATTCAATAATTTGACCATACATTCATTTTCATATTGTGAACCTCTTAATACACATATTTGCAGAGCCGGACTGAATACTTAGACTTCAGTTGGACAAAGTTAACGTATTTCCTAAGTTACTATTTTGGGCCTGAACACTGCAGCATGCAGCTGGTCTCATTTTGTTAGTTTTGTATTTCCCATACAAAGAAGAATGTGTGAGATACACTGTGGGCAGACTGGTACAGTTTGTCAAAGGGTAGAGGAGCTGTGCCCTGGTTATTAATGGGCATATTGTGGTTTCACAGCATAACATGGATTTCATAAAACCTGAACCTGATCCAGGTGGACGGGCATTCCGATCATCAGCCCACAGTGAATATCAGGTGACTGATGTAAAACAGGATGAGGAACCTGTGGTAATAAACTTCCAGTTAATGAAGACGGAAAATGAGGTCAGTTTTATGATGTATGTCCATTGCCAAACACATTAAGTGGTAAAGTTTGCTGTCTCTGCATCCTGTTTCAACTTTGTGAATACCAAAGTATGGTAATTGATATGAAAGGCTAAATGGATCATGTTATGCCCACTTATTTTGAAATATATTGTATCCTTAGTAAATTTTATTTTTAACTAAGGGTAGGATGTACGAGAGTCGGAACTGCTGTAGAGACACCGTGCAACGGAACCAAATAATGTTGCTTATACCACACATTAGTTACATACCTACCTTACCTCAGAGCAAATGAACTCTCCCTTCCCACATCACGTGCATGCGCAGTGATGAGAGGAACAGAGCTTCATGATAGCTGGCGGTCTAATGTAGTGTTGTCACGATGTTTTCGAAACAGGAACAACAGAGTTGGATAAAGGTTGAATGTGCCAGAGGCCGCACAGCACGACAGTGTCATCAAGGCCTTCAAGAGGCTTGCGGGGAATCTGCATTGCCTTACAGAACAGTGGCAAGGTGGGTAAAAGCCTTCAACGAGGGACGCCAGAATGTGTCAGACATGCATCAGCCAGGTCATCCTAGTGTCAGTGAAGAAGACGTGTATGCTCTTTCCGCATTACTGGAGAGTGATTGATGCCATACGATTTGTGAGCTGGCCTGAGAGACAGGATTAATGCATACGACTGTGCTTCACATTCTGAAGGAATGCCTGGGCATGAGAAAAATTGCATCACGATGGGTTCTGCATTATTTGACAGAAATGGCTACGATACAACGCTGCTCATGACCACTTGGAGCACTATGAGCGTGAAGGAGAAGCTTTCTTATGCCGTATCATTATGCTGGATGAGACATGGGCCAAATTGTATGAGCCACAAATGAAACGCCAATCGAATGAATTGCATCATTACGGGTCACCATGAAAATCAAAAGTTTGTCAGAACCCCAGCAGTGTGAAAGTTATGATGACTCTTGTGTACAACTGTGATGGTGTTATCCTAACGCATACCAATCCCTGACAGCAGACCATCAATGCGCAGTATTACTGTTCATTTTTGGAACACAACCTGCGACAAGCTTTGAGAAAGAAGCGGTGACACTTTCTGCAGAACCCACCCATCATTTGGCAGGACAATGCTCGGCCGCATGCAGCACAAGCTGTGGCTGATTTGTTCGATCTGTGGGGCTGGGATGTGCTGTACCATCCACCATACTCACCGGACTTAAGCCCTTGTGACTTCGACTTGATTCCTAAGATGAAGGAACCACTTCGTGGCATTTGCTTCAGAACTGTTCCAGAGATTCTTCAGGCAGTAGACCGCTCCATTCGAACTGTCAACACAACAGGCGCTGCTAAAGGTATCCTACGACTTCCACATCGCTGGCAACGGGTTGTACACAATGCTGGTGACTACATTGAAGGACAGTAAAACTTCAAAACATGTATCTGTTTTGTATCGGTTGTAAATAAATAGTTGCCACTGTTTAAGTTTTTTATAAAACTGACTTGTCCAATTGTACATAATGTAACAGTTATGGATGTTAAATAAATAAATCAATCAATCAATCAATCTCTCATATTAGATGTTCTGCAGATTGTTAGAGTGACTACAGTTGAAGATGTAGTTGTTACGGAATATTTTTCACTAGCTGTTTATTGCCTTACAGTAATAAGTTAACATCCTGTTATGTTAAGTATCATTTTTTACATGTAGTGAAGTGGTTGTTTTGAAGGGTACTGTCTTGTGGGACATAACCCCTATAGTCTGTTAAAAGTCAACAGATGTTTCAGAACATATTCATACCAGCATGAAAGGAGATGGCAGGCACATGAAGATGGAAGCGATATGTTCCTCCGAAATGTTGGTTGACTTTCAATGGAGTACACAGGTTTATATCGCAGAAGATAATACTCCTAAAATGTATCATGATTTCCGTCAGATATAAGAAAAACACATTACAGTAAGGTGCTGTGAATATTAACAAAAATGTAAATGTTGATTTTTGCCTAGATGATAATGAGATGAAAACGTTCACATTTGTGTAATGGCATGTAATCAGCTGTACCGAGCTTATTGCAGATTTGTTTTTATGTTAATGGATTATTGGCTTGATCCTTAAATTCAGCTTAGTCAAGAATTTCACAACTTTCCATACTTCCAGCTTCTGAATCGAAGTTCAAGTACATTTTCTGAGCACTGGCTCTCCTGATCAGTGTATCTCATGGGTCTCATCTATCAGAGCAGTTTAATACTTTGGAAGTATCTTGAATTCGACAGTGCAGTGGCCAATGCCTCAGCAGCTCATACAACTTCACTGTTCATTTTAATAATTTTCTTTACTGTGTTTGACATTGAATAATCAGTTCAAGTGGTGCAGCTTGTTGAATGTGTGCTGTGTTCCATTGTTACTACTATTAATATAGCATTTAAGCATACTGTTGCATTACTGTGTTCTAGTATGTGAGTGAAGACTTTATTAATTCAACAGGATGCAACTCATTGTTGCATTGCGGACAGGAGTATTGTGTGTGAATGAAGAGTTACTAGTCTTGGCTGCAGGAGGAGAACAGTTACCTTTAACTGTGTCATGTTGAAGTGACTTCTTGTTGCATTGCGGACAGCAGTATTGTGTGTGAATGAAGAGTTACTAGTCTTGGCTGCAGGAGGAGAACAGTTACTTTTAACTGTGTCATGTTGAAGTGACTTCTTATTTATAGTGTTTCAGTAACTATGAAGCTTACTGTAAAGACTTGGAACATCTGGAAACAGTTGGGTACATGGGTGTTAAACCAGACAAGCATGCTTGTCAGACTGTGTGCTTTGATATGACTGCTGGAAGATGTTTACTCCCATCAAAACTGCTAGTTCAGGTTTTCCCTATGGTCACATTTCTCATTTTCCAAAAAATGAACTGACACATTTCCTTTATCATGAAGTATTTGGTGCTCGTTTCTGGGCACCCCGGTTCTGGGGGGCCTGTATTTATGATATTGGAGTGTTAGAAGCTTGGTTGTGGAATTAGCCATTTCTACATGGTGTCTGCTGTTTTCATGTGCATTAGAAACCTAGACTGCATTATCTGATGGACATTTCTTTTATTCATAACTTTGCAGGAAATTATTGATACATTCAAAGAAGAGAATGATGTGGATGCTGTGAATGAAGAAGATTCTGTTGGCTTGAGAAGTGATGAGGTTTTTATACCATCAGCTGAACCTGAGGTGAGCCATCACTCTCTCACTCATTCATGGAACTAAGCTCTTCTTGAGAAGCTGTCAATTGTGCAGCTGCTCAAGAACTTCCCGGAATTTTATGGAACCTGAAGGTTTATTACCATGTTCACAAGAGTCGTCCACTGGTCCCTATCCTGAGCCAGATCAATCCATGTAAGATTTGAGGTTTTCACGGCAGTGACTATGAAGAAAGCCATGTTCTGGAATGTGCTGCCATGTAGATATTGTGTTAACCGACATTTTGGAGGAATGTATCACCTCCATTTTCAGGGTACTAGAAAAGAGAAAATCCTCGAGCGAGGAACCAGTATGCTGACAGACTAATGTCGAGTTGAATAAACCCAGCTGTATAAGAGCAGGAAGAGAAGGGAGAGGGGCTACATGGGAAGTCAGTAGAGAGGAGAGGGGAAGGGTCTGTGGAGATTGGCCTGCAGGTAGCCAGCCAGAGCAGGTATAGAATATTGTATATAAGATAAACACCGTCTTAAGTGTAACAATTTAATTTAGTTCTTTCTTCTTTCCCTTCACTCCACACTACATGTTTCGGCCCTAAATGGCCATCATCACGTGTATTCTTATGTAGCTGTTACACTGCCTGTTAAAATTTAAAATCACCAGTCTTTCTAATTGTATAAAATGTTTGTTAACCTACACACGTTAATTTTGATTTCTAATTAGCACTTTTTTAAAACTTTAATTCAAGTTAAAATATCTATAAAATTTCTGTTCTTTTCCTTTTTCAAATTTTAAAATTACAATTTTCCTCAGGGTACATGCCCTATGTCTAAGTGCTGCAGCGGCCACTCCTTGTTTATCGTTGTTCAGGTATTGTTCTGTGTAGGCTCTCTCTGTGTGTGTGTCGCTGCTTATCTTTAATACGTGTGCTGTCTGGTGTCTGGTGTACACAATACACCAGACAGCACACGTATTAAAGATAAGCAGCGACACACACACAGAGAGAGCCTACACAGAACAATACCTGAACAACGATAAACAAGGAGTGGCCGCTGCAGCACTTAGACATAGGGCATGTACCCTGAGGAAAATTGTAATTTTAAAATTTGAAAAAGGAAAAGAACAGAAATTTTATAGATATTTTAACTTGAATTAAAGTTTTAAAAAAGTGCTAATTAGAAATCAAAATTAACGTGTGTAGGTTAACAAACATTTTATACAATTAGAAAGACTGGTGATTTTAAATTTTAACAGGCAGTGNTGGCTTCCATCACTTGCTGAGAGTAAACCCACCTCTCTGTCCATATTGTCAGGATGGAGTTCAATCTCAATGGCCTTCCTAATGATGCAATCCATATATCGAGTCTTGGTGGCGAGGATGGAGGTATTCTGAAGCTGCATGTGGTGTCCCAAATCGATGCTGTGTTCAGCTACAGCTGACTTGTCTGGATGTTCGAGACGGATGTGCTGCTAATGCTCCTTCAACCTTGTGTCCACCAAACGGCCCATCTGCCCAGTGTAGACCTTGCCGCACTCACAGGGGATTCTGTATACACCCAGTGTCCTTAGTCCCAGGCTATCTTTTACTAGCCAGAGGAAACTAGATAATTTCTTTGGAGTCAAGTCCACTGATTTGATGTTGTGCTGGGACAGCACTGCTGATTCGGTTGATTATAGTCCCGACACAGGGCAGGAAGGCAACTGAGCCCAGTTTATCGTCAGGCTGACTGATGTTTGGACAACGGTTGAGAACTCTGTGGATCTGCCGCTTGTTCTAACCATTCTGCCTGCAAACGTCCCCCAGGAGCACCAACTCCAGATCAGTCCAGTCCATAACATCCCATCCTGTATCTCTAAGATCCATTTTAATATTTTCCACCCACCTGCGCCTTGGTCTTCCCAATGGTCTCTTTCCTTCTGGCTTTCCCACCAATATCCTATATGCATCCCTCTTCTCCCCCATTCATGCTACATGCCCTGCCCATGTCATATGCCTTAACTTGATCATTCAAATTATACTTGGAGAAGAGTACAAGTTATGAAGCTTCTCATTATGCAGTTTCTCAAACCTTTTGTCACTTCATCTCTCTTTGGTCCAAATATTCTCAGACATCCTCAGTCTGTGTTCTTCCCTTAATGTCAGAGACCAAGTTTCACACCCATACAGAACCACAGGCAAAATTATAGTTTTGTATATTCTAATTTTTGTTTTTGGACAGCAGACTAGAAGACAAAAGGTTCTGGACTGAATGGCAGTAAGCATTACCCGAGTTCAGTCTCCTCTTAATTTCCTCCTGAATCAGGTTTCAATCTGTTATTGTTGTTCCCAAATATCTGAATTGTGCCACTTCAAAACATCTGCTTTCTATCTTTATATTGTGACGTGTCGTGCTAGCTGGACCCCCCCCCCCTGGAGCTGACGCGGCGAGCGGAGCCGAAGTTAGCCGAGTCCCAGCGTCCTGGTAACTATGCAATGCAAGTCAACAGCGGTGACGTAAGACAGCGTGAGGTAATAGCGTTGCTAGGCTATACGCAGACACTGTTATGTGGCACGTAACGATGTTGATGCGGGCAACAGGCAACAGCGAACGGAATAAAAGCCAGCTGAGCAGTAAGCGTGAGTGAGTTGTAATGTGGCCGTCGGCGAGTTCAGTAGTAGTCGAGCAAGTGTGTTATCAACAGTTCTCAAGGCAGCAGCCTGCGAGTCGAGTTGAAATATAACAGCCATCGCGGAAAGAAGTACCAGACGTGTGTGTAACTGAGAATTAATTGAAAGTGTGTGATCAACAAGGTTCTCAGTTCGCGGAAAGAAGAACTGGACATGTGTGTAGTTGAGTAATTGGGAGTGTGTGATACAGGGACACTTACATAGCTCCCATACTGTAAACGTGTAGACTACTGAAGGCAGAGTGAACTGATTTGCGAATAAGGTTATAAATCGTGAAACCCCGCAACAGTGTAACAGATTAATGCGATTAGGGTTATAAAGTGTGAAACCCCGCAACTGTGTGATAATTAATTGTAGCCGTTACTTGTAGGTTGTTGAATAAACCAGTTAACAACCCGAATGGCGTCTTCAGTAACGAAACGCATTACAATATCATGATTTTGCCCTCAGTTTTGGTGATGAGTCAGCAACACATACTTAGTTTTCTCTGTGTTTACTTCTAGACCAATCTCCTTACTTGCGTCAATTAAAATTTGTGTTTTTCTTTATGGTATCTGTTATCACCCAGTAGATTCACATCATCGGCATAGACCAACAGCTGATGTGTCCCGTTTAATTTCAGTCCCACCTGGTTTTCATGGACCTTCCTAATGGCATATTCTAAAGCAAAGAATGAAAGGAGTGGTGATAAAGCATCTTGTTTTAGACCACTCTGGATAGGAAGTTTTACTTACACAGAATTTAGTATATGTTTTGTTTAACACATTTTAATTAGCCTAACAAATTTCATGGGTACCCCAAACTCTATCAGAATATTGTACGATACTTCCCTCCTAACTGAGTCATAGACTTTCTTGAAGTCTATGAATAGCTGATGTACTGTCTCGTTGTACTCCCATTTTTTCTCCAGTATCTGACTAATGCAAAAGGTCTGATCAGAAGTTGATCTGTTATGTTGAAACCCATACTAATGATCCCCGATATTTTCATCTATATATGGACTTTGCCTTGAGAGAAGAATATTGGATAAAATTTTGTGTGAAGTTAATAGCAGTGATATCCCGCAATAATTACTGTAGTCCGTTTTATCACCCTTCTTGTGAACTGGTACAATAATAGACTCCTTCCACATATCAGGCAGTTTTTTCCTCATGCCAAATATAAGCAATTACCTTATGGATCTTAGACCCTAATATTTCACCTCCTTCTTGAATAAATTCTGCTGGAATTTGATCACTACCTGACAATTTATACCTTTTCAATTTTGCAGTAGCAAGTTCAACTAGAATCAGCTTCAGAATATTTTTGTGGCCCATGTAACAATTCAGAACATGCTCACAGTAGCTTAATCCAGACAAACAGATTCATGTCACAGCGAAACCTCACGTAATGTTCCTTGATTTAAGAGTTCTTCTTCATTTAATTTCTCAACATAGGAAAAGCTTGAGTGGAGGCAATTTTTCACTGAGATTATTGGGTTTGAATCATTGAAACTTGAGCCGATTACGCTCTGCTACCACTTGAGCCGTTCTCGCTCTGCTACCATTTACGCCGTCTGTCCGCTCTGGTACTATATGTACCACTTGTACCGTCTTACGGTCTGCTACCACAGCACCGTCACTCTCTGGCACCTTTCGGCTCCGTCTACCCTTCCTCAATCGGAGGGGGAAACGTTGATCCGTCATATGGCTCTCGTGCTGTGCTCGCACGCTCCCTAAGTTAGTGTAAGGGATCCAAGCTAGTAGCGAAGTAAATCTAGTTACAAATGATGGCAATCAATATATAAACAAATAACAGAATTTAATAAACACAACAGAAATTAAACAGAACAACTGAACTAACTGCACATTTACATGCTCGCACACAGCGGCATCTAACTCGGGCAGAATGGCCCATATTTACTGGCGCAACAATTTGCCTTGGTTGCATGAAAACATAACTACTACATTATAGCCGGGCCACAGGCTGAGTCTAAATTAAATACACAATATAAATTATAAAAACAGATTTAACCAAACTGGTACGAGTTGCCGCCGTACTACAAACCCAACGACGGGCGACCGCGGGCGATCTCGCCGGCCGCGAACCAGCCCAGTACTTGCTGAAACCAAATTTGGACTCCCAGCCGAACAGGAATTTGACAGTCGCTCTGGCTGGCTCGGCGCCGCGAGCAAGGCCCTATGGATCCATAACCAGAACTGCACTCCGAACTCAAATTAACTTCCAAGCAAGGCTCCCAGGGGTAGAAAGGAGGGGAAAGGGCAACACCACGTGACCCAGTCCCGTATGGGGATGGGGTGGGGGGATAAGTTTAAGAACCTCGATCAAGGGGCTGGAAGCCCATGACGTCATACCGGAGCCACTGCATGGCTCAAACTTAAGATTAAATGAAGGAAACCCTTCAGACCACGCCATTTTACCCACTTGTCACAGGACTGGACCACCAAGGGAACACAGGAGAGCTAGTTAATGAGGCTGCAGTAATTCTGCTTATGCAGTGGAACCTGTGTTTAAGGTTTCCTTGGATACCAGAGGATTAGAACACTAAACTGATGAAAATCTTAAATGAAGGTAATATAACTTTTGAGA
This sequence comes from Cryptotermes secundus, assembly GCF_002891405.2. Classification (NCBI taxonomy): domain Eukaryota; kingdom Metazoa; phylum Arthropoda; class Insecta; order Blattodea; family Kalotermitidae; genus Cryptotermes; species Cryptotermes secundus. The sequence continues at coordinate 5,483,261 of NW_019724742.1, forward strand.
TTAATGACTTTGAAACATTGAAATTGGTGTTTAAATCCAGTGGTACCCAAAAGAAGTGTTAGCTCTTCAACATGGACATGTAAATATCACACTCTGTACTGTACTGTGGTAGTATTTTTGTGAATCCCTTTAATTTTTTCATTGAAATGTTTAAATCTTTATATATAATCATGTATATGAAATATGTTGATATATTTTTCACACAGAGCTGAACAAATTAATGATTTTAACAGCTTACCGTATTAACGGAACAAACTGGGTATGCATGAAGAAAGCAACCATATTAAAAGTGGAGATCTGTATGATGTCTCTTGAAATGCCCATCCAGATGCAGTCAAATTCACCACACTAGTAAATTGTTTCTCTTTGTTTTCTTTGTTTTAAATATGTGACATATTGTATCTCCTTTGTGGTTTAGCCTTCTTTCTTGCAGCGAATTTTCTTTGGAAAATCATGTTCAGTCAGTCTGTTTGGAGGCAGTTCAGTTGATCGATGGCCATGTACAGGTTGAGGGACAATTTCTGTTTCTCTGTGAGACCTTGTGTAAGAAGGAGCCTGAATTTCAAGTTTGTTCCCTTATTGTTTGTCATGGAATTATAAATAACTACATTGGATGACCTTTTAAATAATTTCATTTACCACATAGAACTTCACTCAAGCAAGTAAGGCTGTAGCATTTGATTTTTGAGATGAATTGCTCCTGTGTTGATTTTAGTCATGTAGAACTGCAGGTTTTGTCTCTTCTGTATGTCCTTTATTTTGGAGGGCATTTCATCTTTGTGGCATGTCAAAATCATATAGACTGTCATCTTCAGTTGTTATCCTTTATTGCAGGGGGGGGTCTGGCCATGATTGAGATGTGCATGCCCAGTATAAGTAAGGAAATACTAAACAGCCTATGCTAGATTCACAACTGGGTATTAGCTGCATAGTAGCTGCATTAAGAATGTTTTAAAATATGTCCACAACATCAAACTTAGATAAATTAAATTGTGGGTTGTTGATATCACAAAATTTTCCCCATTCTGCAGATAGCATGCTGATATCGTGCCACCCACCCCTTCCTTGTTCATCATGTGTCAGGGTTCTTTGTCGATCACCATCATTTACATCATCCAGGAGTCATCATATTTGTTACCATCAACCACACTACATTGTCATATAAGGGTGGCCGCACACCAACTGTGTCAAGACAAGCATCAAGACATGGGACAAAAGACACAGTCTTGCTTCATGCATGATTCGTCAGCATCATGACTCAGACAGATGTGCAGCGGTTTTCATAGTCTCATTTGTTTCAACTGTGCTCCTTTCTTTGTGTCATGTCACAGACATCATGTCTTGACTGTTACATGTCTTGACGCCTGCCAGTGTTCACCCTACCTAGTATCATCATCCAAAACTTCATTTAAAAATGTACTAATTTTGAACTCTTGTATGCACACATCTAGTTGAAGGCAGGCCTGGCTGAGATGACTGATATCAGCTGCATAAGTAAGGTCATTGATACATAAAAGAGTTAATTTATTTCTTCATAGCTAGAATGCAGAGAAATTAAGCTGCAGTATAACACAAGTAGGGTGTATAAATACCAGACATACAGCATACTTGGGGGCACATGGTAGCGTAGTTCATCGAGACATTATGCTACAAGCCAGCAGGTTGCAGGTTCAGTTCCCAGTGAGATCATTTGATCTTTCAATTGACCTAATCCTTCCAGCCGCACTATGGCCCTGGGGTTGACTCAGCCTTTGACGGAAATGATTACCAGAAATCTTTCTGCGGGGGTAAAGGGCTGCTGCTGCATAAGGCTGACAACCTTGCTGCCATCTGTGAGCCAATTGTCTAGGAAGTATGGGAGCCTCAACGTCTCACAACCCTATGGGTCTCCATGGCCTGTTACAGGGGTAGCTTTACCTTTTTTTTTTTTTTTTTACAGCATACACGGAACCATGCTGTAGGGTTAAATATGGTTCACTATACAAGCAAAATTACTATAGCCTTATTAATTAGCTCTGCTGTGCTCCTTTGGTGGTCCACTCCTGTTGTAGCAGGACAAAATAACATCATGTAAACTGGATAGTGTATTATTATTATTGTTGTTGTTGCTGCTGCTGCTGTTTTTTTTCTGCAATTGGGTGTTCACCCAGTGGCAGTAGAACTTACACTGATGCAGACAAGGAAAGACTAGACATAAAGGGAACAATACAAAACAAAATACATACAATAAAGAAGGTACACACAGTGCAAATCCAAACATATAGTCACACAAGGGCACATGATTGTGTTCATTTCACTGCACCCGAACAAGGACACTTCATGTTACTTATCTTGTTTCCATTCAGACTCCGCTAAGGCCTATTGTGACTGCTTCCCTAACCCTCTTTCTGAAAGCGTTTAATTTACAGGGGAAAGATGCTAGTATGCCTGCAGGTAAACTGTTCCAATCTTTTATGGTCTATTTACAAAGGAGTATTTGCCAAAATCTGGTCTTTTTTTCCTGCTTCTAACTTTCCAACTATGTATGCCACACTGTCGGGCGACAGAGCAGATACTCGTGAGTTGGTTTGACAGAGTCGGTCGAGCGGCAAACGTCCGTCGTATTGGCGGAGCTAAGCTGCTGGAAGGTGCTTAATTCAAGAGAGTTTATTACACAGTAAATATGTACAACTGTAACAACAGGATGTCTGCTTAAGGCTTTAGCAGTGGCCGACTCCTAACTGACAAGAGTACCGTCCTATAGACTAAACTTCGTAATCAGATTAGAGAGCGTTTTGGACGGTTTAGGTCAGGGTTCTTATAGCCCTGTCCGTGGGGTGGGGACTTTGTGAAAGCTTCCTTGGAAGGTACAGATTTCATCAGATAGGAAGTTTCTAGACCATTCTATTCTTATTTCATTTGGTGGGTCTTCCTGGACCTTGGCTTGTTTTCTCAGACTTTAACTGATGTTTTCCAGTGGCTCTGTGAAGCAACATGACTGTTCTTATTTGCTTTCCTCAGTTCAAAACAAGTCTTGTTTGTCTTCTGGCGGATAACATCGGTGAAAGTCAAGTTACAGTATGTGACAAACCTGTGCTGTTACATTTCATAATTATCCTTCACTATTACAGTTGGATTTAATAAAATGTTACTTATTACATAAGCATTGATATTATTCTATCCAGCATATACCTGTTATATTAATAATATCCAGTAAATCACACTGTCATATACAGCAGTCCCTACTCAGGTAGCATGGGTAGCAGGCTATCCCCTATCATTTTCCAAGCCGGTGTTTTAGTGTATCCCTTAAAAATGGCGCGCAAATGGGCTACCAGCCTACACTGTGCCAAAGTTTCCCAACCAGAGTCATCTGTAGGATTTGTATGTATTCAGTGGCATGTTTTATTATTTCATATGTAGCATAACAGATGAACTCTTCTAAAAGCCAGTAAATCATGACACATATAGGACTAAATAAAGACCAGCATTAGAATATATGGCAGATTGAAAATATTAATAATTGTGAATAAGTTATTTTATAAAGGGAGTATTATTTATATTCAGGTAACACCAAGCCAGTTGATGTAGCAGTAACACTCCAGGCTTGCATTTGAAAGGTACTTAATTCAAATCTGAGCTGAAAAACTGTCTATCCTTCGGTTTTTCATTGTTTTTCTCCACAAAAAAGGCTTCTTGAGAAGGTACCAGTTGCACAGCTACTGGAGAATTTATAAACATTTTACGTAACCCGAAGGTTAATTTTCATGTTCACAGGAGCCCTCCCTCTACTGGTCCCTATCATGAGCCAGATGAATCCACCCAATCCTCTCTCTCTAAGATGTGTCTTAATATTATCCTCCCACCTATGTCTGGGTCTTCCTAGTGGTCCATTTCCTTGGAATAGGGTTTGACAAATTTATATAACTGACATTTTATCTTGAGCTTGGACCATACTATATTTGTTATTGCTTTAAGATCTTTGGTGGTCTATATGCAGCAATTTTATTAATGTTGTGACTTATAGCTGTGAAGCTGGAATAGTGGAATGCATAGATGTGGCCATTGCTAGTTAATGGCATGATAAACACATGTCTGCAGCAACAGATACACATGCAGTAATAGAAGAACTGTTCGGAGCGGTGTTTTCTGTGTGGTTGATGTCAGGCATACAGTATAACAGGAGTAGAAGGAGGGGGGAATTCTTTAAGGGAAATCTGTATACTGGAATCCATCAGAATTTTGTCAGAATCTTGGCATGTTCAGTAGCTTGAGGATTCTCCAATGCCCTATGTCATGGAGATTGCTTTTCCACCCCTTGTGGATGTTGTCTCATCAGTATATAAAAAGTCAGGTTCATCTACCCCTTTATGTAGAAGTCATTGGCAGAACTGAAGCAGCCCTTGTACAACTTGTACATATGAGAGAAGCAGAGCTGCTGCCCATGCAGTGTATGCCAGACTGCACTCTTAGATGTGTGCAACAAGTGCTGCAGCCCTCAGTGCATTCTGGTATATCCATCAAAAACAATAGACGTACATGAAATGGATATTGGCATACCTTTCATTTCACTTTTATTGTTACTGTGTCTCCAGTTTGAGCTTCATCATGTGACATTGTGAAGGCCCCAGTATTATTATTTTTTTATTGCTAGTGGGGTGGGACTAAGTCCCTTGTACTGTGGCCGCTTCTGGCCTATTGTACCAGCCCCAGATGAGAGGTGAGGATGATTGTGGAGCAATTGGTGAAATGAAGATTGGCAGGGGAAACCAAAGTACTTGGAGAAAACCTGCCCCAGTGCCACTTTGTCCACCACAAATCCCACTTGACCAGACCCGGGATCGAACCATGGCCGCCGCGGTGGGAAGCCAGCGACTAACCACTTGAGTTATGGCGCGGCCTAAGGCCCCAGTAAGTAATAATACAAAAATTCAAGACTGAAAAAGTTCAGAACTTTTCAACTGTGAAGCAATGGTGAAATGGACTACAGTTTGTTTATATTTTCTGCTCCAAATCAACCTTCTAAATCTTGGCCAGAGGACTTTGAATCTCCCTATGTATTTTCACAATGTTTTCTTCATAAGTTGATAGGTGAAAAAACTGTTATCGATTGGATGCAGTTTAAAGTGGTTGTCATAAAGTGTATCACATCTGATGTAATGACACTCCTCAGTGATGAGTTTTTGGCATAATGGTTTTACAGGTGTTCACAGATTTCCTTAAAGTTGAGCTTGATTCATGTAATGAGACATACGTAACATCACACGATGGAAATGAGGTCATTAGTATAAAAGTTGAGGAGGCCACAGCTATTCAAGAGGAGGATCCTTTGTTAATAACATTACCAGAGGTGAGTTGTAGGAGGTTTGGGTGTCCATTGTTTGGCACATTTCACAAATATCCCTAACTGCAGTCTTTCTGACATCTGTCTGCATGTATAGGTGAAACTACTATATTCTGGTGAAGGATGGATTTGAAGAGCCCTTTCTGGATGCCACTTTTTTTTTTGGCACATTCTTGTGGAATCATTTTGTTGAGCCATTTTTAAGGTATCTGAATTTAAATACTGCATAAGTAGAAAGATGTTTCTGGTAAGGGTATAGTTTCAAATACCCATCATAACTTATTTTTCCATATTTTCCAATAATATTGGTTTTGGTTCTGCACCTAGAATTGAATTCCTTATACAGATCCAAGGTTCTAAAGATATGGGACAGCACTATGGAAAATTCTACTAATTTTGAGTGATTGGTGTTTTTAGATATAGACACCAACATGACAGTTTATGTAAAAGAATAGCTTGCAAGGAGGTTGTGTTCAAAACCAGACCTAGGAAAAAAGTGACAGGTGGGTGAAATTTATGTTATGCTTTGTGTGTGTACTCGTATGTTTGTCTTTGTATGTGTGTGATATTTCCTTCTGTTTTGAGTGTACAGATGCCTAACACATGACAATTACTGTTGTAATATAGCCCACAGGCTCATATTCTGCAAATTAGCTTGACAAGTTTCTCATTTTTTGTCAAGTCCTTTTTATATTGTGCATATGGACAGGTATTCAAACTAATTCTCATGTGTGTATGTTTAAGGTCTTTTCTTCGCTTGATATAATTAGCAGCTGTGACAACAACAAAATCTATTTATTACATACTTTTAATATTCAAATAATCATGTGGTTATCATGATACTTGTTCAACAAGAACAATCTCTGTGGTCTGTACTCTCTTTTCTGCTTTAGTGCTGGTACATAGCCCGCTAAATTTATGTTGTAATGCATTTGAAGTCCTGTAATGGGACCTGAAGCCATTTATAATTCTGTATTAAAATAATTATTTATTTTATTTAGGTCTTCATTTTAATCTCATTGCACTTCTCATTGTAATGATCCTAATGTGTCTTTGTCATTGGCAGAATACACAGAATGAACTTCAACCCATGCATTGTGAGGAGCGTCCATACTTTTGCAATGTGTGTCATAAATCATTTAATGAACAGAGAAAACTTAGCAAACATCAACGCATACATACCGGAAGGCGTCCATATTCCTGTGATGTTTGTAATAAAGCATTCAGTGATCAGAGTCATTTGAGGATACATGCACGCATTCATAGTGGAGAGCGCCCATATTCTTGTGATGTATGTCAAAAATCATTTAGAGTTCAATGTACTTTGGACAAACATTACCGCATTCATACTGGAGAACGGCCTTTTATCTGTGGTATATGTTGTAAGACATTCAGTGAAAACGGTAGTTTGAAGAAGCATCAGAGGATACATAGTGGAGAGCGTCCATATTCATGTGATATATGTAGTAAGTCGTTTAGTGAACAAGGCAGTCTGAAGACACACCAACGCATACATAGTGGTGAGCGTCCATATGTGTGTGAAGTGTGTAATAAGTCTTTCAGTGTTCTGAGTACTCTAAAGACTCATCAACGTATACATAGTGGAGAGCGTCCTCATTCCTGTGATGCATGTGGTAAATCATTTAGTGATAAGAGCCACCTGAGGACGCATCAACGTATTCATAGTGGACAGAGACCATACGCCTGTGACGTATGCAAAAAATCATTTAGTGTTAAGAGTACTTTGAAAACTCATCAACGTATACATTCTGGAGAGCGTCCATATTCTTGTGTATTGTGCAATAAATCATTTAGTCGGAGGCGTACTCTTACATATCATATAAGAAAACATAGTGGAGAACGTCCATAATCCTGTGATGGTTAACATTCATTACCCGGGCCCCTTTAGGTGTAACAATATATTTTTGCTGGAGAATGTTATTACTGAAAAGTTTGTAATAAATTATGCAAGATGTAAAGTATTCTGAAGTGTTATCAATACAGATTAATGTTGTGTGTGTGGAAATATATTCTAGAAATGAAATACAGAGTGTGCAGCTATACTTGAACATTGGTGATTCTTTGTACATGTGAAAATGTTCACAAGCTTTCCATAACATCTTGATTGCAATCATCTTGAGCTTTTTCCCCATTTCAAGGCCCTTATCCCTTTTACTGCAAAGTCCCAACAAAGTATAAACACATAAGCTGCCTGTGGGTAAATGCATTTCCCAAAAGAATTTACAGTACTAAGTATTATATTTCTGCATCCTGTTACACTGAAGTGTCACTTGCAACACACGTTACAGAGAGAAGCTGCAATATGAAGCCTCCATCTGGAATCTCATTATGCCATGAAGGACCAACTTAAATGTCATTCAGAAGTAACATTTTGTATGTTTTTTTAAATCTCTCTTCTTGCCTTGAATTTTCGGTTTGTGGTCTAGAATTATGCCGAAACCTGCAAGAAATAGTACTGTGTGTAGTAAGGTGTAGAGGGTATAATTTGATTAGATTTTATTTGTGGTTGTGAAATGCATTGTCTTGTATGAAGGAAAAAATAAATTTAAAAATGTATGAAAACAATGCTGAGAAAAATGTTTGAATTTAGAACAGATGACTTAACAGTGAATTTCAGGATTTAGACAGGTCACTAGTATTGTTAGAATAACAAGATGTACTTGTATGAGGCTGCAATAGGCTATCTAGTATGATGGGGAGACCTCTGTCAGGGAAGGTAATGTGGACATAGGTTATGAGGATGTGAACTGGTGCAGAATATTGTACTTGTGCTGATCTGTGGGTTTGAAGCACAATGCCGAGACCATGTTGGTACTTCTTGACCATTTCCCCAGTCGTCTTATTTCTAATTTCTCCTGTGCCAGCTACAAGTTAATTTGTACAAAAAAATAGAACATTTGAGAAAACAGAAAATTTCTGTCATAAGTACTACATGAGTTACGTCAAAGAGTTTAAGAGCAAAGCTGTAACACTTTGTATAAGATTATGACATAGTAAACGTGAAGACTTGTGAGGTGAGAGCGAGCATCACTAGTAGCATTCAGTATAGCTCCTCGCATGTTACATGATTTTTCAAGCGTATGCAGGTTTTATTGATACTGTAAGAATGTAAAGTTGTCCCTGTGCTTTTCTAATTAAGCTCTACGCTATGAAGACGTATGGGAGGTGGGGGGTAGGTGGGTATATAGGTTCACGTTTTCTTGACCCCAGCACTAGTTGGACTTGAGTGGCTAGCTTCACTCCCCGGCCGCTTTACCCCCAGGGAAGGGCCCCCGGTACCCATTGGATAGGAGGCTGGGTGGGTCCCAGAGAAGGTCTGGGCGACGTGGAGAAGAGAAAATTCTTGATCCTACCGGAATTCGAAATCCGACCCCTCGGCTGTCCAGCCCTAGCCAGTCGCTGTACCGACTGCGCTCTCCCGGACCCTTATTGAGGCAGCTTTCTTATGAAAATAAAGTCATTTATCGATATAACTGATAAATCGTTGCAATTTTTAAATTTCAATTGTAGAATGTTATAAATAGACACCCAACAGTGAATGATATTTGCACTTTAAAAATTCGAACCTTTTGTGCGCCTGAACCTCGAGCAGTAGCATGACTATTGAGATCAGCAAGCCGTACAGTAGTACCAATAGCGCGGGGTAGCAGTCCACTATGCCCACACTGACGAAGCTGGAACCCAGTCCGCTACACTCCGGCTTCTTTTGGTAGTAACGCAAGTTCTCCCGCATCTGCAGCCCTCGCTCGTGAATGGTGCGGTAGCTGCAGGGAATGTGAGTAGTTTGCTATAACTCACGCACATTTGACTTCAGCCGGTTTTTTATCGTATATCTGAACTGTACAGTTGGAATAAACGGAACATAATATTGAGTCAGAAACACACAGACAGAGCAGAACTTACGCGAGGGACAGCACCTCTCTGTAGGGAGTGTGCTTGCTGACCGATATCCAGGGATCAACGAAATTCACGAAGCAGGTGATTGTCTGCAGGCCACACTTCTCTTCCTCCAAGAAAGTGTCAGAAATTATCTTGTAACCTGGCCCCAGTTCATGGTGGAAAGCGAAGAGCCCTTTCCTGACTCTCTCCAGACCCTGTTGCAGGCTCATGAAATTGCTGTGTCTTCCTGGGGGACTCACCTTCTGAGTGTATATAGCACGTCTCAGGGGGTCGGAGGCTGTCTGGAAAAGGCTTTATTGTGTTACAAATTAAGAAGTAATACAGGGCGTAAATGTCGATGGCCCTTTATGTTTACTGCAAACTAAGGTAAAGCTGTCCCTATAACAGGCCATGGAGGCCCATACGGTTGTGAGACGTCGAGGCTCCCACATTTTCTAGACAAGCGTCTAAAATATGGCGCGGTGAGGTTGTGAACCTTACGCGCCGGTCGCCCTTTATCCCCAGGAAGATTTCTGGTACTCATTTCTGTTAGAGGCTCAGTCGACCCGAAGACCATAGTGCGGCTGGAAGGATCAGGCCAATTGAAAAATCCAACGACCTCATCGGGAAATGAACTCGCGGCCTTCAGGCTTGTAGCACCACGTGCCCATTGCAAACTGAGTTATGATGTTATGTTACATCAGGGGTGGGCACACTTTAAAGCTGCAGGAATCGAGTAGGTGTTCCAAGTGTTTCGCTGGGTCGGATTTCAGGAAAACTTTTGAATGAAAGCTATGGAATAAATGTTTACTTCTGCAAAAACCATTTAAAATAAAATACCTGCATTCCTGGTATAAAGTACGAAACTATGTTGCTTGAAAAAATTAAAAAACAAACTTTCTATAAATAAAAAATAAGCATGTTCCAATTTTCACAGTGGTTCCGCGGGACGGATTTAGCTCTCATGGATCGTAGAGTGTCATACTCATGCCAGATACATGTTGAGCATAGCGGTCTTCTGGAAGTCGCCTTGCTATCCTTATTGGCAGAACTTGACTCCATTTGAAATATTTATCAGTTCATTAGTTATATTTTATAACTACAGAGTGTGCTTCGCTGGCATTACCGAAAAGAAATGACGGCTGTAGACGATGTCGACCGCCCCCAGGGCGATTCCGCTGTGGTATAGGTCTTCAAGAGTCCGAATAGAGTTTGTAGTGGACTGGAGCAGAGCAACAATGCAGGCAGAGTAGGATGTATAGAGGAATATCACGGCAACATACAGCATGATGGAAATGGTACGTCCTGCGACGCCTCGCGCCTCCAGTGTTGAACCTGAGACAGGAAAAGTGATACTGTGTTAGCATGGGATCAGCATTGCTCCTGGAAGAGTAAGCATGACACTTGTAGGCACCTTGCTGGCAAACAGCTCCCAGGGAAAGCAGAAGAACGTCACTCCAATTCGCAGTCTCTTGTTCATCTGCTGTTCCGCGGAACTCCCTCCTAAAGGCGCTGTACAGTAGGAGTGAGATCAGGGCGATAAGGGCTGCACTGACCAGCCACACGGCGCGGCTGAAGGGCAGGGTGAAGATGTTCGTGACGAACGATAGGGGCGGAGGGCGGAACAGAAAGGCGCTCCTGGCGAGAGAAAACATCGTTTTAGTGTTTCGATCCTTGTAAAAAGCTTCGTGTTTCCACACATATTGATTATGAAGTGACGTCACTGACTACAGTCACAATTTCTTGAGGCTCAGGTGAGAGGTGGCATTCAGTGGAATAGAAACTTTGTCACAGGGTGAGATGTCGCTGGCTCTGGCGACGGCTGATCTCGAGCCACTTCACTATGCCATGGTGTTCTATGTAAGTTGTTGCCTTATAGGCTGTGCCATAGCTCAGGAGGTTAGTTACCGGCTTCCCGCTGCGGCGGCCTGGGTTCGAGCCCAGGTCAGGTCATGTGGGATTTGTGGTGGACAAAGTGGCATTGGTAGAGGGTTTTCTCCGAGTACTTCGGTTTCCCCTGTCAATTCTCATTCCACTTGACTGCACCACATTCATCATTACGAGCATCTACCATCCGGGGCTGGTACAATAGGCCAATTAGTAGCCGACGTACTAAGTGGAAGAAGCCCAAGAAACTAAAAAAAAGTTGGTACCTTGTTACTATTTACATTCCACCTTGTCTACCAATATCGCTACCCACAGAAAGAAGTCTACAGAAAAATAAAAGTTATTTTAGTTCTGCCCTTCAGCAATTACTTTATGTGCAAAGTACACGTAATAAAATCAGAATTCCGAAAGCTCCCATACAACACCTGGTCCGAGTAGTTGCGGCAATGAAGTTCACAACAGACAGACGCTGTTTAAGTATGAACATTCCTGTTGACCCAATATCTGCTTCTCCGCGCTGCAGGAAACCTGTGAGGCCCGTCCAGGACCCGTTGATGGAGTAACCCCATGTGTCCGTTATTGTCATGTCCACGCTGCAAATAAACTTAAGAATGTTTTTGTGCCCCGGAAGAGTGCAGCGGAGTACTGCGGTCCACATGTCTTTTCATTTTGTTGCGAATTTGTGTACGCCACTTGTCATGATAGCTGTTTGCTACGTATGCTATGTACATCAGTCCATCACAACACAACTATAAGCAAACAACTGAAGACACGAGCATTATCGACGAAATCGTTATTTATTCGTTAAGCATACTCCCTACGTGTTTCGACCATATATGGTCATCAACAGGCGTTTAAAAATATTAAATATGCTGTCAATATACGTCATTGGACTGCTTATTACAATTGATCCGCCGTTTCTAGTCCCGTCTTATATAACCACACTTCTCAAGATATGATATAGTGAATTATAGTGAAGAATGCCGTGAAGACCTCAAATCTTACATAAATTATAGTGAATTGAATAATTAATGTAGGTAAGTCTATGTATTGCGAACTGAAAATAAAAGTCAAAACTCCATCTTTAGTTTGCTTTGTATTGAATTTTTAGTGGAAGGGGGTAAGGAGAATGGGCTGGTACGCGTTGAATTATTACAGCGTATATGATATGTGCTTTGTGAGGCTTGGGTGTCACGTATGTGTATATGTGTATATTGTGGGGTGCGTGGTACTGCGAATTCCAGATGTGTTCCGTACGGTTGGCTTCGTGGTGATGTGTGATTTGGTGTTTGTTTATCGTCCGTTGGCTATTTTGTTATCTTATGTTGAAGTGCTAGTCTGCGGGTTTCATGGACTGAATTTGCTGTTTACGGCTATGCGTTCAAAACTCGTTGATTATTCTGTTGTTCTGTATGGGAGTGTTAAAAAAAGGCAAAGTAAACCCTGTGCTTAACTAATTAAGCACTACGCCATGAAAGCATATGCGGAGTGGATGTATAGAACCACATTTTATTAACCTCGGCACTAGTTGGAGGTGAGTGGACAGCTTCACGCCCCTGACGCTTTACCCCCGGGGAAAGTGCCATTGGATAGGAGATTGGGTGAACCCCAGAGCCGGTCTGGACAACCTGGAGAAGAGAAAATTTTTGTCCCTGCCGGGACTCGAACTCCGACCCCTCGGTCGTTCAGCCTGTAGCCAGTCGCTAAACTATACCGACTCCTATGGGAGCGTTATACTGTGAGTTATTTTCGAGCTGATGTTACTGTTCCTGGTAGTTTGTTGGTCACGTGGTTTCCAATGTTCCTGCAAGTCGTGTGTTGGGAATGGACATAGACTTATTTACACTAAATTATTCAGTTTATATAATTTTCTGTATTATATCTTGAGGAATGGGTTGTATAAGGCGGGACTAGTAACAACGGGTCCATTGTAATAAGCAGTCCAATGATGTATGTTGACATCATTTTAATATTGCCACGATTTAAGAATGTGATTATAGACGGGGTATGGCTTGGTGAATAGATCTATTGACCACTTATACACACCACTCGTAAGTGCAAATAATAACAGCGCTATCACTAATCTCCACACTTCAAAAATCACTCGCTAAACCCCTTTCCAGCTTGCCCCGTCTTCATCAGCCGTTCCCTGGCAACGACTTTCAACAGTGAAGATTCTTCAGCTTTACGCGCTAAGATTCGATCATCACAGCCTCCTGTGCAGAACTCCTGCCAAATGAACTGGTTGCTTCAGTGAACCCCGTTCCCCCGTTGCATTCGAACCGTTGCCGCGGGAACGTGTTTAAGCAGCCGTTGCCCAGAAATGGATCTGATATAACCGCCCACCTCACGATCGTTGCATGGCAACGGCTATACAGGCTATAATATTTTTAAACGCCTGGTGATGACCATATATGGCCGAAACATGTAGCGAGTATGCATAGTGAATAAATATTGGTTTTGTCGATAACACTCGTGTCTTAAATTGTTTATTTATAGTTGTGTTGTGCTATACAGATGATAGACATCGCACTGAGTACACAACAGGATACAAAACATACATATAACACTCAGTACACACACAATTCCACCAATTTGAATATCGAATATCATGTCTCTGAAATATGTTATATTTGTTGTTTTTAACTTTTCAGTATAAATTACTGAGAGTGAAAAAATAAATTACCATAAATATATAGCCCTAACTACGTCCTTCAACGGCAGGGAGAGACAATGAACGAAAAGTAAAGGAGGCTATCTTCACCCCGCTGATACAAATGTGTTGTTTGGCACTACGTAAACTAAAAAATGTATTCGCGCTTGTATTTTCTTACTCTCTTTCTCTGTGGCTCTAAAGCTCTTTGAACGTTGGCCGCTTTTTCAGTTTCTTAATGTATACATAGTCGATAAGACTCACTGGATGGGGGATCAGCTCGTCGCAAGGCCGCTACCTACACACAGACCAACACAAACACAGAATAAACGTTAACAGACATTGAAGCCTCGAGTGTGATTCGAACCCACGATCACAGTGTTCGAGTGGGCGAAGACGGTTCAAGCCATAGACCGCGCGGCCGCTGTGATAGGCTGTATTTTCTTACATAGGATGCAATTTGTACATCATAGCTATGAATATATAAGGGGTAGGCCTTCTCGGCCCTTGCACCGCGACCTACAGTGGTATATTGTGCTTTACATCATGGCTAACTGTACATGCATATATTTCCGAACAGTTAGACGTTCCTGAGAAACTCTATAAGGGTAATTTTCAGTTTCACGTAAAATAAGCCTTGTGGCTGATTGATTTGAACCATAATTAAATATGATGTAATCTCGAAATATTATATTAGATTCAGATATGAAACATGCTTCATCTATTTCCCCGTCCGACTTCATGGCGTGATGCTGTTTAAGCACAGGGAAAACTTCACCTTTCCGAGAACTGATGAACAGGCAAAGAGTGAACCGTATGCTGGGTAATGAAACTGTTTCACAAGACAGTTTGGTAAGATCTGGTGTAATATTATCTTCCCGCAAAGCGACGCGGTGTAATGGTTATCGTCACGTGTGCTTACAGATCCCGGCCGTGGTACGAATTCTGTCAACTTTTTCTTGGCTTTCTCTAGGTGGCCACAGGAAGATTTTGTGAGGGTACTTTTAATGGGCCTCAACTGCTTCCCTCCTTCCATTTCTACCAAGATCTTTCAGTAAATATTTTACATACATTTCTTACGTCCTCATACTAGTCAATCTTCGTTATATAATTACCTACATAAAAACTACGAAACTGTATGAATTACTCTGAACGTTACCTGACATTTAGGATTTCAGTTATGTATCTGAATTGGGCGTAGTTTGTCTTGGTGTAGGTGTCGATGTGCTTATCCACGTTGTCATCTAGGTGGTCCATAGTGCCATTGTGAGTCACCTGGGGGTATATGGTAATGCAGTTCAGCCTGACATCAATGATATTGTTCAAAACACTGGACCTAGCTTGCTAAGTAAACTGACTGCAGGGCGATACACATTTAATGCCAAAACAATCCGTAGTCAGTTAAACCCACTTCGTACGCTTACATTTTAATATTATACTTCCATCTCTTTGTTTTCCTTTGATATTGTTGTTTGGTGGGTTTCTTTTTGTCACCGAGCAGGCCGCAGTTATAGTGTGGTCACTTACCACCATGACAGCCTTGAGCAGTGTCTTGTGCAGATTAATTCTTCGTACAGATATGACTGGGGACGCTGTCAGTCGCACACCGCGCCCCTTGCACCAGGCGCCAATTTCCTTCTTCACGAGAGCTTCCGATGGCCCACGTCTGTACACCTCCAGCAACAGGAAGGTGCTCTCTGAGACGCGCCTCCCGATTGTGATGTCGCTGTCTAGCAGAATATTCAAACGCCCGAGAATGACATCCGTTACATCTGCCAATGAAATTTACGATGGTTTGATATCCATAATGAAAGACATAAGTACAGGCAGCTAAACCGACCCAGTAACACGTAGGCTTTGCTGTTGCTATTCAAAGTTCTGTCTCGCAGTTCCGTTTCTTATTTTAAGGAAGCGAACACAGTACTACAGAAGCACAGGCAGCGTCATCTGTACAATCTGTATTCCAACCAGAGCGGACAAATACGTACACTATAAAATGAGGCACCGGTTAAACAATAAATACCAAATAATACTACACTAATACCAGGGACCTCCAAGCAGTTAACTATACGTGTACAAGTCATGAATATGCCGCTGTATGTCCGCTGGAATATAACAACAAGATCGCAACAACTGACTTCATGGTATGAAGCATTACATGAATAGTTTTTAACCATGTTTTATTGTATAACTTTCGTTTTATAATAATGTTATAATTTTATCGCATTTTTATACCTTGTATTATTGTAGTGTAACAGTTGCCAAGTATCCAGCTCCATTGTACCATCATATTGAAATGCAGTTCAATAGCGTATCAGTGTGGTAACACGTATTTGCATGACGATGGCTTTAAAAGCCGAAACATGTAGCTAAAATGATATTGACCTAGACCGTTTTGTTGTTGTGTTGCGAAGGATCCAAATAAAGAATTTTGTCATAACTACCGTTACTGATGGGCCGTTAGTTCTATGCCGTGTGGATGTGGCCGACGTTGCCAACGTTTTGGAGGTACACGCTGCCTCCATCTTCAGGGTGGAACTGCGTAAGGTGGGTATATACGACCTTGTTTCGAAATATAACGGGGGGAGGGAAAGTTTGAATTCGTAGACTACATTTATCAGTGAGAGGAAGTGTAATTGTTGAAAATACACAAAGTTCAAGAAATAGAGTACAATTAAAATGACACACCTCACTCAAAATCAACAATTATATTCTTGTCACCTCTACGCCTCGAACTGCTCGGTGACCGCCATGATTAATTGCTCCGCGCACAGCGGCCAAAATGTAAAACTAACCGTTGACCTTCATCCAGGGATAAGTTCTGGAATGCATGGATCTTCGTCTGTACGACGTCATGCGCCTTCTTGGCGCAGTACCATGTCACTTACCTGTCTGTGTGGCATTGTTACCGTCTGCTGGTACAGCGGACGCTAGACCTATATTTTCACTCCTATTTCTGGATCCTGTCATGGATATCGGTGGCTGTGGAGATGTAAAATTCTCTCCGTGACTGAAGGTTGGATAATGAGAACCTAGGAGAAGCCACCGGTACTGTTTGCGAAGCATCTGCAGTTTACTGGCCTGGAGAGAGATTAGTGACTTGGAATTAATATGAATGAAAAGTGATGAGGCACTTTGTTTGTTAGTATACTGATACATATTGATTATGTCTACGTATAGAAAGACCTGAACAAATGATTGTCATTATGATTGTAATGGAAATATGGGCTGTTCTTAGGCCGAGGGAGTAATCTCGAAATATTTCTAAGCCATATGAGGTAACCCTAGAGTGTGGAAATGGCAAATGAACAGCACGGTTATCAAATCAAGCATTGTTCTAAAAAAGGGTCAAAACATCATTCATGGTTTCCATCATAAGACAGCGAATGGACCCTTTTTCCAGATATCGAGCATGCCCCACCTGAGATTTCTCGAAGGCCTAGAGGAAATGGAAGGCCAATTAGTTCTACACGTATAACCTCGAAATCCGGAGCGCCGCGGTGGGAAGCCAGCGACTAACCGCCTGAGCTATGGCACGGCATTACCTTTCTCTCTCAGTTGTCACTCTAAATGCGCAAATGTGACAGTGCATGTATGGGGATGTGTCTTCATACCTCTTGAAGTAAAGCCGGCGCATCCTGGCAACCCATATCCAAGACGAATGTTACATAGCCATCGATCTCTGTGGCCTGGAGCCGGGCCAGTGTGTGTCGGTTTGTAGGAAGCATTGAGAGTAATACGAACCGACTTGAGAAGTTCATCATAAGCTGCCGGCTGTACCCTGAAACCCACAGCAGCCAGAAGTGTCTAGTGGACTATGACACTAATACAGTCTGCTCAGTGTAAGATACGCAACAAACGTACAAAATTGTGGCATTTCGTTCCACCTGAAGACAGAAATGGAAGGATATATTAAAACGGGCCTTACGGGAATACACTTTATTGGCATTAAGAGGATTTAATAATGTCTTGTAGTTTGAGAGACAATCGGTATGAAGTGTGATATGTAACTTTGGTAAATTTTGTGTTTAATGAATGACGTGCTTAAGCAATGGGGCATACCTTGTCTCCAGCACAGAAACGCACCGACAGCGGCAGGCGGCGCTGCTTGCTTCTGGAACTGTAAGAAGTCGCCGATGAAGGTCTCTATGGTGTGGTACGACATGGCGGGCGAGGCCAGGAGAGTGATGCCCAATGCAAACTGAAGAGTGTGCAACATGCTGTCTGAATTACGGTTATACGTGTATTTGAGGGAATTTGTAATTGCTGAATGACCTCGTTAGACTGTGGGACAGTTCTCACTGTTATCCCTCAATGCTATTTCTGGGACTGCTTGTTTTTCATCACGTTACAACTCAAAAGTCTGTAAGTCTGCCCCACAGATTTTAATATCTGCTTCTTCATTGTCGAATGTGCAAATGGATTAAACAAATCATCAATCAGTGAAGTGAAATATTCTGAACTCAAGATCAGTAAAACAATTGACTAATATACTATTTAGTTATGTTAAATACATGACGAAGGTCACTTTTTAAAGAAAACAAATATGATATATGGACCATAGGCTGAACAATACGAGTAACTTCACGAAGCTCTGTGTGAGCATCATTCGATTAGAGGCCTCCTTAACTTAAAACTTTTGTAATATTCCCTGCCATGCGAACTTTTAGGTGTGAACTCAATTTTTTCTTACTATAGTTTCGGCAGTGAAGCGAGCACGTGGATATGTATGCACAGTCATGGTGTGGTGTCCGCTACTAACTTCTGCAGTGGCAGACAGGGTATGAGGATTTCTGTGTAATAATATATCACTTCTAGGTTGCAGACGGTGCTGTATTTCTACTCTTCAATTTATATATTGGACAACGTGCAGACATATAATTAACGCAGCGCCAGAAAGCTCTTCCTTCTTACGTTCTGGCTCATAAATTATTTCCTGCTTCTGGCTTGAGGGAGTCGATCTAACACGTTTCATGCTTACCATACTGGCTCCCAAAGTTTCAATTCACGAAACCCTCACCACACATCTGTTCAAATTCTTGCACAGTATTTTACAATTATGGGAAAAGAACGACAGTTTAACTTTTGGATAGCATTAACAATATAACAAAACGACTTCCAGCTGTCAACGCCGAGCCCTTCCCTCTAACAGTGATCTACTACTGCAATTAGCATCGACAGACAAAATATTGTGTAAATTACATACACTCTGGGAACCAGGAGGTACAAAAGAACACAGTATGTTACTGAAATTGTTCATGAAATTGAAGATACAATTAATTTCCATTAAGTAGACCTCTAATTCATACAACTCTGTACTTGCTCAGCTGGTTAATTCCCCGTCCTTTATGGAGCCGAAAATTCATTTCTACCCTTACTTCAAAATATTTTTATCTTCCAGTTTTCTCTCTAGGAATGTAAATAAACGATAAAAACAAGCCCGAGTTTTACCTTTTGTTTTATATAAATGTGAAACTTGGTTCTCATGGATTTCAAGATAAAGGTAAATATTTGCACAAAAAAAAAAAGGACGTAGGGGTGGACGTATCAGGAGGACAGGGAAAATTATGTTAAGATAGCCTTCATAATTTTAACAACTACTCTTTGCCGTGTATTACAATGATGATAAAATCAAATAACCAATTAGCATACACGATTTACATCATGAAGACAGACGATGATGTTAATAATATCTATGGAGACGTATTGGCATTATGCTTAAATGCATGTTGGTATAGAGAAAACTTCCACGAAATACATCTGTGACATTTTCTAATGAAAGGGTGAAGGGGCATGGTAGTATCGTTTATCTGTTTCCAGACGAGCACTGCTTATAGGTACTGCCATTCAGTCTGCTGTACTTCTTATCTGATGAATTAACACAGACATCTTAAAATATAATTATGCCAGAACGAACTGACTGTATGTTTCTTAAAGAGAATGTATTGCTGTGCCTTCGTACGATAGGCCGTTTATGAATTCTTAGCAGCGGTCTTCGAATTGAAGAGTGGCGACGGAAGGAGAAATATTTAGACATACCAGCCCAGTATGCGTTACTTTAAATCCAAAGAAAAGGAGGGGATGTTTACTAGAAATGTTAACTGATAATTTAGAAAGAATTGAATCTACTTACAGACTTTATAACCGTGTCATTTACTAAGAGAACCTCCCAGCCGGTGTTTTGCTTAAGCATTGATGCAGTCCAGTGAATGAAATCACAGGGAAACTCGGCGCACAGCACCATTAAGTTTTAAAACGTTCGCTTGTGTGGCGTGGGAACGCAAACATGTTGTGCTTAAAGAATTCGGGAATGACACATGACCAAAACTTTTGCTAGTGATAAATCTGATGCCATAATTTTCCATGAATTTCGAATGGATGCAGACGTGCTTGGGGTCGAAAAGAGGATATGAAGCAGTGGTTGAATGTTCATTTGTGGCTTACTTTGCAACGTCAAATCATGTAGTGACTGAGAGGTCCCCCCCAACCTATTTCTATTTTTGAACTGTGTTCAATATCACTAGTCAAGGAGGATGAGGTTGGCAGGGCATGTAGAACGAATGGGGAATGCATATAGGATATTGGTGGGAAAGCCAGAAGGAAAGAGACTACTGGGAAGACCAAGGTGTAGGTGGGTGGACAATATTAAAATGTATCCTAGAGAGATAGGATGGTATGGTATGGATTGGATTGATCTGGCTTAGGATAGGGACCAGTGGAGGGCTCTTGTGAACAAGTAATGAACCTTCGGGTTCCATAAAAGGCTGGAAAATTCTTGAGTGGCTGCACAATTGGCGGGTTCTCAAGAAGGGCTCAGCTCCATAAGTAAGTTCAACATCAATTCACCCATATTCTTTGGGTTGGATTTGAGTGAAGTGCTACTAAACTCGGTCCCTCACCCTTTCCAAAAAAAAAAAATAACAGTATAAGAGCCTCTGCAGCTCTGGAGTACAAGAGATTAGGTTGCAAATTATTTATCTGGAGAAAGTTTCTCACTAGTGTCTGGAAAGTCATAACCTTTCTTTCACATGAAACATCTCTTTAACCAAAGGCACTGAACATTGTGAACTGTGACATACATGGAATACTTGTATTCAGGAAAGCTGAAGGTGGGGAAACTTGAAAGAAAATTTTGTTTCCATCAGAGATACATATATTAAACGCCATAATTTCCTCATAACTTACACTTGAAAGCCATGCAGTACACAGTTTTTCCATTACATTTAAGCATTATAAATCACGTATTGTAAGCAACAATACTCATGTACCCATTTATTATTATTTTCATTAGAATGATGGAATTTGAGAATGTGAAATACACCCTTGTCAACAAGATTAAGATTGCATTTAATTATAAATCTGATATATTCATCTTCACTAGTTCAGTACTGGGCAGAATAATAACATACCTTAAAGAAATATAATGAATACTGAAAATTTGGAATCTGTTCATATTCCAGTTCTGTAATGGATACGATTATATAGCAAAAATTAATAATACATCTTAAAAAATGCAATTAATGAAATGAAAATCTGGTATCTATTCATCTCCTAGTTCAGTACTGGATATGATTATATAGCAAAAATTAATAATATATCTTAAAAAATGCAATTACTATTGAAAATCTTATGTTCATGTTCACCAGTTCAGTACAGGTAGCATTATATGGCAAAAGTACGAGAATGAATACACCTATAACAAGAGTGAATAACAATGTAATGAAAATGAAATAGGTAAAGAAATTACATACATAGTCCTACCCACATTCAATCCTGATACTGATTCTGCTTCTCAGAGTTTCACACTGAGGTCAATAACCTGAACTTTGCAAGTCAATTATAAAGTAATGCCTCTTCATTCTTACCTACACATAAACAAGACCCATGTGTGTCAGAAAACAATTTCTCACACAATTCTCGATTGAAATTTAATTACTTGAAGATAACAACAGTAAAGAACCAAGGGCATGTCAGTCACAGGAGAGGAATACAAAGGGTATTTTGGTAGGATAAATTGAAGGATCTGTTGGGGACACTGTTATGCATGCATTCATTGCTGCAGAAATGTTTTAACAAGCTGTCACATAGCAATGGATGTTTCTGCCAAACTTCTGTCTCTCCAATACAGTACTTATTCACTGTGCTTTTTGTTACAAGCCTTTCAACACTTAGTTCTTCAGGTGAAGAGAGAAGAATTGCATACGTTTATGCCACCTCAAAATCAGAAACCCATAATTGCCTAAAATGCTGCCTACAAAGATGTACTTCTAATTCCTTTTGTTTCATCATGAACCTTGCTCTTGTTTATTACAGGCACACGAAGAAACAGCTTAATTCCCAGTCCATGTCTTGGCCAAGACTAATGTATTTATTTCCTTCTCACTGACTGCATGTTGACATAACATCTGGACCAGACGGTGACCTCAACTGACTGTAATGGGAGGTTCAGTACCAACAAGGCTGAGATAGAGACCAGGGCCATTGTCTCAGCATCCTTCACAGTGATGGTATCATCAGTTGGATTAATAATGAGGAGAGTAAACACATCAGTTAGAGGGGCATGATACTACACCTGGATATGCCAAGAAAGAAGTTATCTTGCCTGCATTTGTGATGGAGCTGGTACCTTGTATATAGACTGAGGTTAGACACAAAAATATAAGTACTGTATTATTTTTTTTATTGCCAGTGGGGTGGGACTAAGTCCCTTGTACTGTGGCCACTTCTGGCCTATTGTACCAAAAATATAAGTAAAGTAAAGTAAAGTAAAGCTATCCCTGTAACAGGCCGTGAAGGCCCATAGGGTTGTGAGACATTGAGGGTCCCACATTATCTAGACAATCAGCTCAAAGATGGCGGTAAAGTTGTCAGCCTTATGCACTGGCCACCTTTTAGTCCCCTGGAAAATTATTTAATTAATTCCTGGTACTCATTTCTGTTAGAGGATGAGTCGACCCCAGGGCCATAGTGTGGCTGGAAGTGTTAGGTCAATTGAAAAATATCCAATCACCTCATCAGGACTTGAACCCTCAACCTTCCGGGTTGTAGCACAGTGCCCCGGACATAAAAATATAAAACATTTTAAGCAGGTTTTTATATTCCTAGGGCCCTTAGTGTTAGCATGAGGGACATGGAAGTATAAAGATCATTGTGATTATTATGAGTCTGACTTTGTGAACATGTGCACTAGAATGAGTGAGATTAGAGACATCAGTATCTGAAGCTGGCTGTGTCTGGATAGAGCCTAATTAAAGGTCCATTGTTCAATACAGTACAAAAATTAATTAAAATTATAGATTTGTCGGACTTCTGAGGAGTCTGATACAATAATAAGTGAAATGACAATCAATGGTAAAGTAACAAATGATGCAAGACAGGCTGTATATGGGCTAATGAGATCATTGAAACAACAGTACTTATAAGTGTGGGTAGTATATATTAGGAAAACAGATGTGAAAGAGCACAGAAGTACAAAATTTTCTGGAAGTTCTAATGCTATTCATGATTTGTCGACATACAAGGAACACTTGCATTTCTCCCACAGTATGCATCTGATCCATTGCTGCCACACTAGACATGTAATATTCATGACAGGTTGTCAGAAATAACACACATTGCTTTTTGTTCTATGTTAACTTATTACAGATGCTCCTTTTAGGAGTCATTCATTGTGAGGCAGTATGTGATAGTAAAATTTGCAGATACAATTGTGTTAAACATCTTGTGAAAGTTGGTATTAAAGTGGTCAACCTATAAGTCAGTTGGGCCCATTAGAAACAGCTAGACCAGTGATTGAGACTAGCTCTTTCTAACGGGTAGGTCTATCTTGCCCCATCCACCTGAGGACGGAGACAGATCCAGTCTCCGAAGTCTCCAATTTTCAAGAAACAAGATTTTTTATTGTAAATGAAAATCACAAACTTGTCAACCAGAGTGAAAGAAGTGTTGGTGGTGGAAGTGCAAGCAACAACTTAGGAAATTCACCCAAACTAATATGTGCAAACAGTTGTAGAGAAAAAATTGTATTCACTAGTTGTGGTAACGCCAAACTTCAAAATAAATCACTTCATCAATTAAAAGGATCAGTACACTTAACTGTTTATCACCAAAATATAAGAGGATAGAGAGGGAAATTAAATGAACTGTTAAGTCAATTATATCTTACTTTCCCACATGTACTGTGTATCTCCGAACATCACATGAACTACCTAGAACTACAACAAATTTTTGTAGATAGTTATAGTTTAGGGGTTGGCTACTGTAGAACATCTTATGAAAAAGGAGGGGTTTGCATATTAGTATATGAAAAGCTAAGGTATGTAACCATCAACCTTGCAAAGTATTGTAAGGATAAGGATTTTGAAGTTTGTGCTATCAAGATATATCTGAATACAAAAAAGATATGTATAATTGCTATATATAGAGCACAATCAAGCAACTTTGATACTTTTATTATCAAATTGGACACATCCCTCAAAAATCTATTTATGGTTACCGTTGACTTTATTATTTGTGGTGACATAAATATACGTAAATTACCTCGTTGACAGTGATAGAAAAAAGCCAGTTAGAAGCCTTGCTTAAAACCTACAACCTAACAAGTGTAGTAAACTTCCTACCCACACTCAACATAATTCTGCTACAGCTATAGACAATATCTTTATTGACACTAGAAAGGCTGGTAATTAGTCTATAACTCCAATAATTAATGGGCTATCAGACTATGATGCTCAGATTATAACATTTTATTCTTTTAGTATAAGACCGCCTATCAAAAAATGTACGTCAGTTAGAAAGATTAATGAACATACAATAAATGATTTTCTTCTTAAATTAAGCTACGAAACTTGGTATGCTGTTTTCTCTACAGATAATGTTAATCAAATTTTTAACTCCTTTCTAGACTCCTATTTGAAAATCGTTTATTATAGTTTTCCTCTAAAGACTCTCCTCATCGCAAAAAAAAAAAAAATAACAACTGGATTACCTTAGGAATTTTAACTTCTTGCAAAGGTAAAAGAGAACTCTTCATAACATGTAGGAATAGTAATAATGTAGTTCTCATAAACTATTGTGGGAACTGCCCACATTCAAGCAAGTGTGACAACGCAAGCGTCATTGCTTAGCAACGACGAGTAAACAACGGTTGCTATGCAGAAGCAAGTAAACAGCGGTTGCTAGGGAACTTATAAACACAGTAACCGGCAATAGCGGTACCTATTACGAAACCGTTTTCTATATGTCCGATTCTAGGCTACATAAGAAGATACACTGAGTTACATTGACAGTCTAGCTCTACCGTTCTACAATACCAGTTCAGTGTTCAAGCAGTTCACTATTGTTGTTATCCATCTGTGTATACTGTACAGCTGCAATAAATCCTATAGGACAGTTCAACTAGTGGTTGTCTATTCATTCATACAACATCCCACACTATTATAAAAAGTACTGCAAAATTGTCAAGGAAGCAAAAAAACTTAATTATGCAGACAAACTTAATAAATCCCTGAACAAAAATAAAATTATTTGGGACACAGTTAAATTAGAATCCGGTAAAACCGGAAATACTGATAAGGCTATCACTTTAAATATTGAAGGGACTCCAATTAGTAACCATCAAGAGACAGCAAACGAATTTAATAAATACTTCTTATCCATAGCTAAAAATATTAACATCAAACATAATGAACCTAGTTCTCATAAGTTAGATCATTATTTATTGCAGTCTTTCAAGACTCCTTTCCCAAATATAAATCTAAAATTTTTATCCTCCAAAGAAGTTTAAATATAATAAAATCCCTTAAATCCAAAAATTCCTCTGGATATGATGGAATATCTACTAAATTTCTGAAAATAAGCTCGTCTCTTATTATTCACTTTTAACTTATACAACTTATTGTAACTTAAATTTTGATCTTGTGACTCATTCTATATCCTATGGCTTGTATTATGCCTGTATCAGGATCAATTAGAAAGTGAAATAAATGAATGAATGAATGAATGAATGAACGAACAAGTAACAAATCGATATCTTTAGGATTTTTTCCAGATCGTTTGAAATATGCAGTAGTTAAACCCTTGTTTAAGAAGGGTGACAAGTCTAGCATTTCTAACTGCAGACCTGTATCTATGTTAAGTTCTTTTTCAAAAGTGATTGAAAAAGTCATGTACAACTAACTCCAGGAGCATTTTAAGAAATATAGTATCTTATCAGATGAACAGTTGGGGTTTAGAGCAGGCTCTTCAACAGGCAATGCCCTGTATAAGCTAATTAATGAAACCCTGCAAGCTTTAAACAGTAAATCTACAGTAGGTGGTATCTCTTTTGACCTTGAAAAGGCATTTTATTGTCTGAACCATGATATTTTGTTGTCTAAACTACACTTTTATGGTATTAATGGTAAAGCTAAATCATGGTTTGAATCATATCTTAATAACAGATATCAGAGAATCCAGGTTTTGGAAGAATTAAATCAAACAAGCTTCTCTACGTGGGGAAAGATAACTGATGGGGTTCCCCAGGGTTCGGTTTTGGGCCCGTTGTTGTTTCTTATTAATATTAATGATTTGCCTAAAATGGTAAATGATAATACTATACCTATATTATTTGCTGATGATACAAGTATATTAGTTAAAGGTTGTAATTTAAAGGATTTTCAAAATAATAAGAACTAGGATGGAAAGAGAATCATGAGATTCAAAATACTGGCATCGAAGAGTCCCAGGGGAATAGAATGGTAGATCAGAGGTAAGTGCTGAAAATTTGGGAAAATTATATTACAGAACTATATGATCGACCTAATCAGCCAGAAACCTTAGAAGTTGAACCGGAAGAAGAAGTAGATACAGATGAGAGAGGACCATATATTTTACAAAGTGAGGTGGAAAAAGCTATCAAGGAAATGAGGAAGGGAAAGGCTACAGGAGATGATGATGTACCTGGAGATGTGCTTAAGTCGCTGGGAGAAGGTGGTCTGAAAACACTGACAAAACTAATGAACACCCTATATGAAACTGGGGAGTGGCCCAAGGACTTTACAACAGTGACAATGATTGCCTTAAAGAAAAAGACAAAAGCTACAAAATGCAGCGACCATCGCACAATAAGCCTTATTGCAAATACAGCAAAGAAAATAGCAAAGATACTTAAAAGAAGAATTGAAACCAGGGATGCAATTGGGATGATGAGAATTATAGCAGAACGAACTTTGGAGATAGATGAAGAACTGTGTGTTTGCTTCATAGACTGGCAGAAGGCATTTGACCAAGTAAACTGGACCAAATTAATGCAGTTCCTAAAGGAAACAGGTATCGATTGGCGTGAAAGAAGATTGATTAGCAAATTGTACATGGATCAGAAAGTTAGAATACGACTGGACCGAGGGGAGACAAGAAGTGTGCAGATTGGAAGAGGAGTTCG
>NW_019724742.1:5510457-5519338 GCF_002891405.2 Cryptotermes secundus
TGGAGAATGTGAAATGTTTTAAATATTTGGGTAGCTTGTTAACAGATGATGGAAGGTGTACTAGTGAAATTAAATCCAGGATTGCCATGGCAAAAGCTGCATTTAGCAAGAAGAATAATCCTTCTACCAGCAAACTGCACTTAAATTTGAGGAAGAAACTATTGAAATGCTACATTTGGAGCATAGCTCTGTATGGGGCTGAAACATGGACACTTAGGGCAGTAGATCAGAAACATCTGGAAAGTTTCGAAATGTGGTGTTGGAGAAGGATGGAGAAGATCAGTTGGACCGATTATGTGAGAAATGAAGAAGTGTTAATTAGAGTCAGTGAGCAGAGGAATATCCTACATGAAATAAGAAAACGGAAGGCTAATTGGATTGGTCATGTTTTATGCAGAAACTGCCTTCTTAAAGAAGTTATTGAAGGAAAGATAGAGGGGCGGATAGAAGTGACAAGAAGACGTAAGAAGATGCTGGATGACCTTGGGGACAGAAGAGGATACTGTCATTTGAAGGAGAAAGCTCTAGATCGCATTAAGTGGAGGAATTGTTTTGGAAGAGACTGTGGACCTGTTGTCTGACAGATTACTGATGATGATGGTGGTTAACGCCTCTAATTGTGTATATAAATGGTTCAGAACAAAATTTACTTTCAATAAACGTTAATAAAACCCATTGCATACAATTTAAAACTAAAAACAAATTAACAACTGATATAAAAATTGTTTGTAATAACTATCCAACAACAACCTTGTCCAATATAAAGTTCCTTGGCATATATATAAATGAATAAATAAATTGGAGTTCTCATGTTGAATGCATTATCCCAAAACTGAGCTTGGCTATATAATGAGTATTATTAAATCATACATGACTCTCAATACCTTGAAAATTATTTACTATTCCTATTTTAATACGATTATGAGCTATGGTTTATATATTTTGGAAACTCACCCCACAGTTTAAAAATATTTAGAATCCAAAAAAAGATAATTAGAATCATGATCAGCTGCGATAGTAAGGTTTCATGTAGGAATCTGTTTAGACAGTTGGAGATTTTACCTCTTGCATCACAGTATAGTCTTTCACTCGTGCTTTTTGTGGTTAACAATAAAAATCTTTTTGTTTTAAATTCAGAAAATCACAATATAAATACAAGACAATCCAATAATTTCTATCAGCCTATATCAAACTTTACTATATACCAAAAGGGAGTGTATTGTATGGGCATTAGGGTCTACAATATTCTCTCTCCCCACACCAAAGACATGTCTGAATCCTAGGAAATTTAAAACATGTTTAAAACATTTTCTCCATATGCATTATTTTTATTCCCCTGAAGAATATTTTCAATATAAAACCTGTACAAGTTAATGACTAGTCAAAAGCTAGTATCAAACTTTATATTGTCATACTTAGGCATTTCAGGAGTACTATGTTTGATTTGCTTGTAGTCAGATATTTGACTAGTTCTTGATTGAATATTTCTATTGCTATTTCATAGTCAATTCTAATAGTATTAATTAATATGTATTTACTTAAATCAATTATATGATTGAACATATTTTATTTCATTTAATTCTATTCAGTTACTTTGTTTTATCTATTCTGTATATTTCTTACTATTTTGACATGTTCTATATCTTAAAGTGTACTGTGAATCTATGGAACGTTAAATAAATTGAAACTGAAATTTCAGGCAAACACAACGAACGAAGCCCTGTGCTCAGTGTATTACAGCTATGATGCATGTGTTTGGCAGCGAACATACATAGGGAAATATTCTCTCCCAGCTGTAATGGAAGGGTTTGGCTGTGATCATACAAAAGAAAACAGTATCTCTGAGAGAATTTCTTCAGTCAGATATCTGAAAAATGCAGCAACGATGTGAATCATATTTCAGGATAAACATAGCTCAGGTTGGTATGTAGGTGCAGCTGTGGTTTATGATGCCCAACCTCATGTGTTACAAGCAGGAATGATTTTGTAATGCAGAATCACTTTGTGAGAAAGTGGGCCTCTTATAGTAAGCACAAAAAATAAAAAAAATAAAACTTTGTCCAGATATTTTCAAATCTTGATATTTATATTACATGACACCATGTTCTTTGTTCATAAAAAATAAACTAATTTTATCATAAAAATTGTATTAGTTACAGAATTTTCAGTAGCATGATTCAGACTATTTAAATGCTCTACAGAAGGGATATTTAAATTCCAGCCAGCTACACTCTTTGAGCATTTACATACCCTGGGAGTTAAGCGATAAATTCATCACAAATATATGGATACTCCCCATTACAAACATTTTGCTGTTTCTTCACTCATTGCAGTTCTCACAGGAGTATGAGCACTCCCCACTATGCATGCGTTCATGTCTCTTTAGACTGCACTTTTGACTGAATGATTTCTTACACATGCCACAAGAATATGGCCGCTCCCCACTATGGACACGTTCATGTTTCTTCAAAGTACTCTGATCACCAAATGACTTATTACATATATCACAGGAATACGGAAGCTCCCCACTATGAATATGTTGATGTTCCTTGAGAGTGCCCTGTTGAGTAAATGCTTTACTACATATTCCACAGGAATATGGGCGCTCCCCACTATGTATGCGTTCATGTCTCTTTAGAGTGCACCTTTGACTGAATGATTTCTTACACACGGCACAAGAATATGGCCGCTCCCCACTATGGACACGTTCATGTTTCTTCAAAGTACTCTGATCACCAAATGACTTATTACATATATCACATGAATACAGTAGCTCCCCACTATGAATATGTTGATGTTTCTTGAGAGTGCTCTGTTGAGTAAACGCTTTATTACATATTCCACAGGAATATGGGCGCTCCCCACTATGAATTCGTTGATGTCTGTTCAATGTACTCTGTTCTCTGAATGATTTATTACACACATTACAAGAATAAGGCCGAGCTCCACTATGGATGTATTGATGTCGTTTCAAATTGGTCATAAACTTAAATGATTTGCTACACAAATCACAGGAATATGGGCGCTCACCACTGTGTGTGCGCTGATGTATCCTTAGAGTACCACGTTCACTGAATGTTTTGTCACACGTATCACAAGAATATGGGCGTTCCCCACTATGTATGCGTTCGTGTATTTTCAGTGTACCATGTTTGCTGAATGATTTATCACACACACTACACGAATATGGGCGCTCACCAGTATGAATGCGCTGATGTGCATTCAGAGACCCCTTCTGGCTGAATGATTTATCACACACATCACAGGAATACAGATGCACCACAGTATGTTTGCGTTGATGTTCATTCAGACTACTATGTTCACTGAATGATTCATTACACATATCACAGGTATATGAACAATTCACACCAGATAAGCACACATGACTCTTAAATGTACCTTGAAGAGTAAATGAATTATGGCACACATCACAGTAATATGGATGCACCTCACCACACACGGGTTGATGTTCATTCAGGGTAACCTGACAAAAAAAGAAAGATAATTTACAGTCAACCTTAAAATGCTGAAAAGTAATGTCAAAGGCAAAACCAACATGACAAAAACCCTTTCAATGCAAAATTATATTTTATACTAATACCATTACACAGCAAGGAATTTGTTGTACATGCATCCAATATTGTACAACATACAAATTTGGAATGGCATGCAAAAAATATTTTTGGAGACGTTATGTATCTTTTTGGCAGGCTGATCCACTAGCACAAACCATAGAAAATCAGATATTATCCCACTGGACCATTCTTGACGAAAGAATAATCAGCATAGACCAGTCAATTCCATGTTAAACAGATCTGATTTAGTTCCATTCTTATGTGATGTGCAAATATGACATCTGACACCATCAGGTGATACAAAATGGAGGCAACAAAGTAAATGCCATTCCATTATTTCACAGTCTAATGTAACCACTGTATATAATGTACTAATTTGCCTTTTTGATAATGTCTAGTGAAGAGGGGAATTAAAACAAATGATATGATCAAGTACATAAAATATCACACCTGTAAGTACATAATGAATGAATGAATACATGAATGTTTGTATTGTCACCAACAACTGCTACTTCATAATTTTAGCTGGAAAGAAAAACTTAATGTATTATAATATTAATAATACAGCAATACAATTATCTTAGTATATTTATTCACACTTAAATCATACAAATAAAAGACTTCCCACTTCATTTAATTAAAGTGCACCGGATCATCTGGGGGGAAAAAAACAGGATGGGGGAGATGGAGTTATAAAATGAAAACCATGGATGAAAATGATTAATTTCTACAGCTTTAATCATACTCTGTTTCAAAGTTCAATAATGTGTACCAAATGATGGTTCATTTTATGACAACTTGGTAATTAAGATAGGGTATGGTCTCCTTTGGTGTACTTGGAACGTCCACATTATTACACACGTTCCCCAGGCAAAACATAAAAAAAAAACTTCATTCATCATCATTTATTGTCATTATCTTGCTTTCTACACAGCATCCCTGCAATGTTAGGTCTCGTGCTGCTGTTCACCAACTGCTTCCTCCCTAGGGCTGCTTGTCTGAAGCACCACAGTCCCTTGCAGGAGTGCCTCCCTTAGTGTGCTTCTGCAACCAGATGTCTCCAGTTATTATTACAGGCAAGTCCCTTGAGGGTTCAACCAGCAATCTTGCTTCTGCTTGATGTGCAGTCCCAAAAAAAAAGACTTCAGGGGTCATTCCAGCATGTTGAAACCTCACTGCTTCTCTTCCAATAAGGAGGTGAAAGTGATTGCATCCCAGTGCCCCACAATGGCAATTCTTCACTGCCTAGTCATAGCACATGGTGCCTCAAATCCAAGGATGCATCGTAGGTGCGCAAGACATCCAGTCTCTGATTGAACTCATG
This sequence comes from Cryptotermes secundus, assembly GCF_002891405.2. Classification (NCBI taxonomy): domain Eukaryota; kingdom Metazoa; phylum Arthropoda; class Insecta; order Blattodea; family Kalotermitidae; genus Cryptotermes; species Cryptotermes secundus. The sequence continues at coordinate 5,515,357 of NW_019724742.1, forward strand.
AATAATATTGGCGACAAACACACAAGTTGTCAGTGAACAGTGTCACAAAGTCAGCTTTACTAACACTTCCTTCAGGATGGGGACGATCATCTCATTCAGGGAGTCCTGCAGTAATGTCCAGTCTGACGAGTATTACTGATGCTCCTGTACTGATGGTCACAAGATGTACTTTGAAGAAAGCAGTCTTCTGGGATTTGGCACCGTGTATGTGTGGTGTTAACCGACGTTTCGGAGGAACGCATCGCCTCCATCGCCTCGCTTGCGGATTTCTTATATTTTTTCTTCTACCCTGAAGATGGAGGCGATACGTTCCTCCGAAACGTCGGTTAACACCACATATACACAGTGCCAAATCCCAGAAGACTGCTTTCTTCATAGTCACCGCCATGAAAGCCTCAAATCTTACACAAGATGTACTTTGTCTCATATTTGTCCTTCAGCACTGTAACTGTCATCATTGTGCTTCTCTGCCACACTGTCTATGTAACGAGGAGGCATGAGTGATGAAACCATCACCTTCTTCATTTCTCCCATTCATGACTACTGTTATAATCCTCAATAAAGAAAATAAACCTGACTCAAATTCTCTACATTGCGTAGTTCTTTAAAAACTTGCATTTGCAGTAATCTTTGTTACAGCATTGATACAGTGCATAAATGGCCAAACCAGGCATACCAACAAAAGGGGTTAAATGATAAAAAACAAAATTTTACAAAAAAAAAGTCTGAAAATGCTTTATTGATCTGGAAAGTTGGGGAACAGAACAAAAATCGCAAATCACTTCCTTCCTCAGCTCTATGCTCTGTTCTGGCTTGAACTGATTCAATCCTTCTATCTTGTCTTGGGTCATTTGTTCAACATGAGACTACTGACTTGCCTGAAAGTAGCCAGGACAGACTGGCAATACCTCAATAAATGCAGTGGCAATCTAATGACTAAGTTTGGTCAGGGTACAATGAGATCCCTTGTACAGAGATATGAGCAAAGTATCCAGAGGATCCTTAGAAACACATGGAATACAGCTCAGCCCACAGGGCTTGTGATCTACAGGGAGATTGGGCCAGAACCTCTAAGATGGTAGCCCATCACTTGTGGGTGTTTCTTGGTTTGGCAATTTTTTTTAGTTTTAGTTTTATCTAAATTTCAGAATGGCATTTTGGTGAATATATCAAGAGCTAATATTGTGCATACAAATAATGCAGCCAGGGAACTGATTTATTACTCAGATTCTTCAATGGAATGGCTGGATGCATTTTACTAAACATGCACAGTTGGCTGAGGCACTATCTTACAAGCCAGAAGGTCATGGGTTCCATTCCCAATGAGGTCACTGGACTTTTCAACTGACCTAATCCTTCTGGCTGCACTATGAGCCTGGGGTTGACTCAGCCTCTAACAGAAATCAGTACCAGAAATCTTCCTGGGGGTAAAGGGGCGGCTGACACATAAGGCTGACAACCTCACCACCGCCATCTGTGAGTTGATTGTCTAGGAAATGTGGAAGCCTCAACATCTCACAACCCTATGGGCCTCCAAGACGTGTTACAAGAATAGCTTTACTTTCTCTCTCTCTCTCTCTCTCTCTTTTTTACAAATCTTCCATCAAATTCAGGAAAGATGGCAGGTATGTAGAACTCACCTCATGTTCAGTCTTTATTCCTGGAAATGTTATTAACAGGGGATCCTCTTCCTCTTTTATGTCTATACCCTCCTCAACTTTGATGCTGATGACTTCATTTCCATCATGACAAGATGTTAGACAGGCCTCATTACATGAACGAAGTTCAACTTTTAGTATATCTGTGCAGCACTGCAAAATCAATGATGAAATATTAATTCAAAAATGAAAACATAACCAGAATAGGTCATGAGGCCCCACTGGGGCTTGACACCAAGAGAGACAGACTGACTGATCGTCAGTTGCAATGTCTTTGACTTTGACATAACCAGAATATATAAAGGGTAAGTGTGTAAAATTTAAGGTTAGAGTATCTTTCTGCTTCTTTGCTACTGTCTGCAGGCAGGAAAGGTTAACAGTCACTCTGTAGGTCAACATTTACATTACGAATGAAAAGTGTTAAAATCATGGTGGGGGTGAAACGTACAAATTCTTGTAGGGCTCTACTTTCAAGGAAATGAAAATTCTGCCTTTGTGTTCTCAATACATATATTCCTTAATGCAACACACTATAAATAGCATACATCTGTTTACAAGAAATACGGAGGTTCATAATATTGGTACCAGACAGAACGTTAACCTATTTCCACTGACTACTTCTCTTACTAAAGTTCAAATGGGAGCATATTATTCAGGTATAAAAATCTACAATCATCTGCCTAAAGAGCTGAAACAATTATCTAATAACCTGGAGTCCTTTCAACGTTCCCTAAAAAGATTTTTACATGCTAACTCTTTCTATGCATTAAATGAGTATTCTAATTGCAAATGTACATAAATTTGAATGTTATAATGCCACATTTTAATATAGTTGGTATGGGCAATGTGAGGTGTTGTATTGGTTTGGGTTGTATTGTGGTTACTTGTGAATTATGTCTGTTAATCAGGTACACGGTGCCAAATCCCAGAAGACTGCTTTCTTCAGGATATTATCTTTTTGCCTCATATTGTTGTATGTGTCAGATAGTTAATGTGGGTGATCTTCGTTGTGTGATTTTGTGTGTTTGGTGACTATTTCCACATCCTGGGTCTGTTGCCTTTATGGATGTTTGTGGAAAGTGGAGGATGTGTATGTATGTATATGACGAATCCTGTATCAATGTATTTTGATTTATGGGAAAATGAAATAAAGAAAGAAAGAAGGAAAGATAGCTGGTCATAAGTGTGTAAATTTGTAATGCATTTAATTCAGTTAATCTGGGTAATTTGAGTGAAACTGTATTAATTTTAAGTTTTTATAGTAATGCTCTTTTTAAATTATGTTTAGTAATTATAACGGTAATAAGTGTTTTTTGTTCTATTGTCTATGTTGGTTGACTAGCGTGTGTGTGACTTTGGTTGTGTGATTTATGTAATTTATTATATGTATACATCTATTTTCAAAGGGACTATTTCCACTTCCTAGGTTTTTTGCCTGTATGGCTATGTGGAAAATAAAGGAAATGAATGAATGAATGGAATTGAAGATCTTACCTCTTCCACATAAATGCATATTTTCATTAATGAATTGCGCTGTAAATAACCAAAAACACTTTCACACTAATTCAGCTGTATAAAGTGTTAACACAAGGAACATTCAGCATCTTTATAGACCAACTGCTACCCTCTCATGTTTTCAGAAAAGTATATACACATATTATGCTGGAATTAAAATTTTCAACAATACACCATAAATTCTGAAAACTCTCATGATTAACCTTTATCCTACGGCCCTTTAAACTTAGGCTGTGGCAGCGGTACGGAATTATTTCAAGGGCCGCTCTTAGAAATCCGTAAAAGCTGTAAGTTACTTACTAATTTTGCTCCTATTTCTGCTATTTCTGTGATAATCGAACGAAATAAACGCTGTTTTTTTCTCGAAAGAATATAGAATCAGATATTGTAATTTACAGATTGTATAAAACATGTTAAAATTTTTGCACTGACTCCAAAAAGAAATTTGCCAATTTTTTTCCTTCTCTGCGAGAATTCATACGTTTTGGACACCCCTGAATGCCATTCGCTTGATGACGACACTTAGTGCAAGTAATGGTAACAGAGCGGATGTTGTGTCTAGAGACGTTATCGCAGTCTATGTGACGAACTTCAACTGGAATGTGGTCAGTGGAAGAGAGATATAAACTCACGTGTTGTTTATAAATCTCTCCTGAACAATACGTATACTGTTCTTCTACAGTTCAATGCTAGCATTCTTTATGCATGCGTTGCCGTTGCCGTACTAACACAGCGTAATAGCTTAGTGGCTGGACGTGTTCAGTCGAGAGTAATTTCAAATTTCGTTCGTAACATGTGGTCCGTGTCGT
>NW_019724742.1:5520022-5522367 GCF_002891405.2 Cryptotermes secundus
TCCATGCAGATGGTGGCCAAAAATTATATAAGTAGGACATTATTTTCTACCTTAAAAATGTATTTCAAATAACGTCCGCACGCGCGGACTTTGCGACACCACATGGCGTCATTCGTACCGCTGCCTTTATATCTGCGACGACATACGGTGTCTTTTGTCGTTTAAAGGTTAAAGTCCATCATCCTCATAAACAAACCACAGTATACAAGATAAATATAAATGCCTGAATAACTGTCAGTTTGCTTTTATATGTAAGATACCATAGGCTGTTTTGATCCGTAACCAGTCATCAGTCTTGTATGGGAGTTAGTTCCATAACCAGATAATGTGCAGCTCCTATAAATATAAATAATACTAGCATTTCTCTTGAATTCTAATACTTTAAATTGTAATTATTGAAGATTCATGTTTCTGCATAAGGTACTGTTCCAGCATTTAATAAAATTCCCAGTTTCACTAAAGGCTGAAGAAAACTGCACTGCATAACTGTTTATTCTTCAGGGAGGCTACAGAATTGGTATCCCAATATAACTAATGTGTGAGAGAAAGAAGAGGGAGGTTGAAGATGATTTCTATATGAACCACCTTTTCCAGTTGTCAACTTGTGACGGACCCAGTTGATCCTTGACTTCTGCCTGCAGCCAGTATGGGTCCCCACACATATTGAACCTTTGGTGACCTGGCTGGTCAGTGATAGTGCTGTTAGCCACAGCCTGACATTTGCTTCGAAAATTTCAGGGAACAAAGCACACCCGACATGAAACTGGAGCAACGTGACTTCCTGTCATTTGTCATTTTACAGTGACATTACTGAGTGCAGTTGTTAGTGAAACACAGTGGTTTATGCTATTTCTCATGCAGGGTCCTGCTGATCTTCCAGATATAATAGTAGGAAGGCAGAAACATGTTACTTTTCGAAAAATAAATTGCATCTCTTAATGCTCCCTTTCGGCACACACACTCATGGGTCAATAACCTTTGGGGGTAGATAAGGACTAGTTCTATCAAGTGGGCCCAAATGAGTAGGCTCCACCTCACGATGGGACAGAATCCAGTCTCCGAAACTCTATGTGTTCTAAATAAAAACAGGATGCTGGATAACGTCCAGAAACATAATAATATTTGTATTAATGTACCATTGCCACAAACTTTTACATCTTATATACAAGGTGTGGCTATTAAATAACAAAACCATATGTACAGCTCTGTAACTTATTCCCCAACCCACAAACAGAATGCATGGCTGTTAACCTTGAACTTTCCTGTTGCTGTGCGCTAGAGCACATTTCAACACATTCACTTAGAACTGTGCTGCACAGCTTTATATGAAGAAGTGTGTCCCTGTGTGTCAGAAATATGCTAATGTAAAAAAGAGATGAAAAAACTGCCACTGAAACATAACAGTTGCTAAATGAAGCGTATGAAGATGATGTCCTAATGAGAATGGCATATAGTGTTTTTAGAAGGAAGAGAAGAAATGAATGATGATAAACAACCTAGTCATCTGGCAATGGTGAAAACTGACAAGTCGAAAAAGTGAGGATTCCTCTATAAATTGATCACTGTCTGAGTATCAGAATGGCAGCAGAATTAAATATGCCTAAGGCAAACTGAAGGGGATCTGAGTGCTTGGGAGTGACCAAAATCTGTCCATGTCAATACTCAGTATTCAAAACAAACTGAAACGAAAAATCTGAACATTAGAAAAGTGCTGCCCCAAAATTGTGCCAAAGAATTTGAACACAGAACACAAATTAAAAGGAAAAGAAGTTCATGTTGATATTTTGGAAAAATTATAGAACATCCAGATTTTTCGCACGGTGTGGTCATCTGTGACGAAACCAGGCTGTTTCAATGATACAATGAGAGTGGTTAGTGCAATGTGTCAGGCAGTGGCAGACTTCAATGCCTGAAGTACTGATACCGTTGAGAAGACCCACAAGAAGACAGATTGTGCATTTTGTGACATTTTCTTCTCTTCCTCTTTCAGAAGTCCAGGACAACCAAACCCAAAAGATGAAAAACAAAATGCAAGAGGATATTCCTTCAAAAGGCACAGGCCTGCTGTAAACCGAATGTAAACGAAATGAGAACAAAGCAGGAAAAACTGTTATATGCATTTGGAACATTACAAGGAACAATAATGGCAAGATATGGAACGAAGAAAGCAGTCTTCTGGGATTTGGCACCGTGTATATGTGGTGCTAACCGACGTTTCGGAGGAACGTATGGCCTCCATCTTCAGGGTAGAAGAAACAATATAAGAATTCTGCAAGTGAAGAGACCGTGAGAACCGGTAAAAGCAGACTGTCTGCTTTTACCGGTTCTCACGGTCTCTTATTCTT
>NW_019724742.1:5522406-5589767 GCF_002891405.2 Cryptotermes secundus
GGGTATGTGTGTGTGTGTGCTGTCTTCGTTTTGATTCAAAACGAAGACAGCACACACACACATAAAGGACACTAAAATATAACATCAAAAAATATTAGCTTTTTCAATTCTTGCATCGTCCCTTGCAAAATTGCACATATGCACATACACACGCATGCATATGCACACACATTCTCTCCCTCTCCCTCACCTTCATGACAATGACAGAAAACATGGCTCACCTTCAGTTCTTCAGCTTTGACAGAAAATGGTGATGGTATGTGAACCTCTTCAGTGAGCATGTCAGTAGGATCTTCTTCACTTTGAATATCCACATCAGTTTCTAATTTGATCATATCAATGCTCTGCTGTAAGTTACAAGTTGAAAACAGCTGTTATGTAATGCATTTCCTATGGTTCCAACACCCATGCAGTACAGGAAGGCAACAGCTGGTTCCACACTGTAAGGTCTGACATCCCAGTAACACATTAACTAATTAAATGTTCATGTTCACAATAACTACACATTCATCTCCGAACATGAATAGATTCTCATTTGCTCAAACATGCACTTAATTTAGTGGGCAGAACATGAACACAGATTTCATGTAAATTACTTGAAACTTCTCTCTTCAGTATTGCACAATATTCCTTTCTCACATATGTACATCTGGTGTTTCAGTAACATTATTTCTAGTGTCTACATTTTCTTCCAGGTAACCCTTCAAGCTGCACTATGGCCCTGGGGTTGACAAAACCTCTAACAGAAATGAGTACCAGAAATCTTCCTGGGGGTAAAGGACAGCCGGCGCGTAGGGCTGACAACCTCACTGCCATCTGTGGACAGACTGTCTAGAAAATGTGGGAGCCCTGACATCTCACAAGCCTATGGGCCTCCACAGCCTATTACAAGGATAGGTTTACCTTTCCTCTTTTTTAAGATTAAACTATTAACGATTCTCCATACAACCCACCTCCCTGCTTTAACAGTTATTTCCTTATGTTACAGCTCACAAATGAGATGCTCACTTCCTGAAATGTGGAACCCATTTATTATTCTTGTTATTAAATACTGTAACAGTCCAAACCTTTTAATACTCTTTAATGGACGCTATGTTCCTCTTCAGCCATTTCAATAGAGTGACTGATTTATTAGGGAGACCCATCCATTAAGAAGTTATGACTTGCTTTTCGCATTTAGACAGGAACAACTACATTGTTTTGTTACCTGCAGCTTGGGTGACCGCTAAAGGGTCGAGGCAATTATGAAAGGGCATGTCTGTTGTTTTCCTAAGATGTAAATGTTGTTTTGCTAATAGGGTAGCTGTTATAAAAGTGTCTTCGAAAGGGTGTAATTAGACCCTAAACTAAGAAATAACCGCTTTCACATGTAGGGTTCCGGGTTCAATATCTTTGGATCTATTTATTCTAAAAGTTAGTAATGTGACTGTCTAGTACTGATGGTATGATGAATTGGCAGTTAAAATCAGCCATTAGGAAACTATTCTTGTCTGGGAGAAAGGCCGTCGGTTCAAATCCTATACAGTGATGAAGTGACGCTCCCGCAGAATAGAGTGGACAGAAGGACTTGGCATTTTCAATTCACCAGAGGCAGACGCCATCGGGCTGCGCTCTCCAAGTAAATCTAAATTTAACAGTCTTCATCTGGTTCGATTAATCTTTGATAATAATAAAAGGGCACATTACTCCGTACTTGCCAATAAGGATATAGTGTTTGCTTCTGAAATAAACAATTTGTGATTAAGCACAAAATAGTGTCTTTGATTTGTATCAGTGGACTAGCTTTAAATGTGTAGTCTCCTCGTTGCTCCAGTTATTACTGTGACACAACCCTGAGAAGAGTCAAAAGTGTTCTACCGAAGCGGGCAAATAAATGAGTCAGTGTCCTACCGAACCGGGCAAATAAATAAACATAAAGATAGATAGGCAACGGTCACAAGAAGTGGCGCCCAACGGTTGCAAGAAGTGACAGCCGAAGAGCGGTTGTAATACTTATCCAAAGCCATCAAATGTAACTTTTTAAGATTTGCCATCACTCATTCCTTATCAGGTACTGTGTATGTTTTCCTTCTACATCTACTGTCCCTATTTAACCAAGAAACTCCCTTAGCTTCAAAAATGCTGTTCAAGCAATCTTGCTTTTAGAGTTTCTTTTGTCTTCTTAAGTAGATATACATACACATATTTCTCTAGTGTGACTGCAAATGACCTTCCCTTTCACTGTCACTACCAATTCACTCTAAGCATTTGTAGTCTATGACTGATGGAAATGAACCTGTCTCCAGCACTAACAAGTAGTGTACTTCTGCCTCATGTAGCGCTAAATGAACAGAACAAAATGTCTTGGAAGTCTACTCTATTCCTGTAACGTAAAGTAAAGGTGTCCCTGTAACAGGCCGTGGAGGCCCATAGGGTTGAGATGTCGAGGTTCCTACATTTTCTAGACAATCAGTTCATAGATGGCAGTAAGGTTGTCGGCCTTACATGCCAGCTATCCTTTACCCCCAAGAATATTCCTGGTACTCATTTCTGTTAGAGGATGAGTTGATCCCAGGGCCATAGTGTGGCTGGAAGGATTAGATAAATTGAAAAGATCCACCTCATTGGGATTCAATCCTGTGACCTTCCGGCTTGCGGCATAGTGCCTCAACCAACTACACTACTGCTCTATTCCTACCTTCAACTAACCACATTCTCACACCTTTAATGTTTTTTCATATCAATGGTGACAGTTGGGTTCAAACCCAGGACCTTTTGAACACTAGGCCAATGCCTGCCTCTGGTATAAAAACATACAATTTCATATCACTGTGATTGCTGGGTAAATATCAGTCTCTCTACCGTACAAACCTGATGAGCATGAATATAAGCCTAGAATGTATGATGCTGACCTCTGCACCTCCTTACATATGAGTATGAGTATGAAGGGTGAGCCATAAAATTGGCCCTCCCAGTGCAACCTTTAATGATCTATTGTGCTTCTCTTTTGGATTAACCCTTTATTAAACCTACACTTTGTATGAAATGTAGGACTTTATTTATGGGGGCATCATAAAGTCACTTGGTTCAATGAAGAACTGACCCAGGTGGTGATATCTTAGGTAAGCTACAGCCTCACAATCACATAAGATGTGTGTGGCTGATTCATCTTCCTGTGGGCACCTTTCACAAGCTGGGTCCTCTGTCAGAACCTGTCTCCTTACATAACCATGCCATGCTGCATTTGTATGTTATCACCTTCACTTTCACAGAAATAAAACTCTGTTTATAGTGTTTGACCACACACAAGTAAGCCAATCAAATCTGCTTGTGAGGGTGCCACATACACCATTCCTATGGAGGGCATCTTACAGCATGCATTTCCATACTGAACCCCACATACGATGGGGTACCCAAAAGAAACCGAACTAATTTTTTTGTGGGCAGAACTTTTGTAGTACCGCGTTTTGCCGCTATGAGCGCATAGAGCTAACATTCCTGAGTCGATAAGCCAACTACTGTTGCTTCAGAAGGTAAGAACTAGTTTTGGCAGAGTTTATAGTGACAACTGTTTTGTTTGATCGTCGTTTTTGCAATGGCTGATTTTCGTGAACAGTGTGCAGCAGTGAAATTCTGCTTTTTGCTCGGGAAAAGTGGAACAGAAACTCTTGAAATGTTAAAGACGGCGTACAAGGACGATGCTATGGGGAAAACTCAAGTGTTTGAGTGGTTTTCCCATTTCAAAAATGGTGAAATGTCAATTGATGACAAACCTCGTTCTGGTCATCCTTCCATGGCCCGAACACATGAAAATGTTGGAAAAATTCGTGAAATCATCAAGGAAGATCGATGACGTACCATTGAAGAAATTGTGGAGCTGTCGGGAGTGACTTGGAGCTCAGCGGCCAGATTTGTGGCAGTCGGGTGACTGGTTTTTCCATCATGACAATGCCCCTGCTCACACAGCCCTGTCTGTACGACAATTCTTGACCAAAAATGGTATGACCCCTGTTCCTCACCCTCCATACTCACCCGACCTTGCCCCGTGTGACTTTTTTTTGTTTCCTCGAATGAAAAGAGACATGAAAGGAAAAAACGACAGAGACGCTGTCAAGCATCTCAAAAGATGAATTTAGACAATGTTTTGAAAAATGGAATAAAAGACTAGACAAGTGTATTAGTGTAAATGGAGAGTACTTTGAAGGGGATTGAAGGTTTGTGCTTAAAATTTGAATAAATAAGTTTAAAAAAAATAAGTTCGGTTTCTTTTGGGCACCCCCTCGTATGCATCACTTAGATCTCCTGCTTCTTAGTAACGAAATAAAAGGTAAAGCTATCCCTGTAAGAGGACCTGGAGATCCATAGGGGTGTGAGACATTGAGGCTCCCACATTTTCTAGACAATCTACTCACAGACTGAGGTGAGGTCAGCCTTATGCACCAGCTGCCCTTTACCCCTGGAAAGTTTCCTCGTACTCATTACTGTTGGAGGCTGAGTCGACCCCAGGGCCATAGTGCGGCTGCAAGGATTAATTAGGTCAACTGGAAAGACTAATGACCTCTTCAGGAATGAAACCTGTGTCCATCGAGCTTGTAGCATAGTGCCCCCTTAACCCTTTAAATGGTTTTTCGCTTTTAAACATGATAGACCGTTCGCCTGTTAACTGGCTTTTAGAACACAACAAGCTGCAACACACTATACATCTCTCTGGCACCACCCAAATGAATGAGTACTGCGTAATATTACTCTGGAATTTTTGCCTAGTAGGTAGTAACCTGACCTCTCTGTCTTTGTTCCCCATCCAAAGGAAAATAATCTTTGACCCTTCAAGCTGTTATGTACCAGGCAGGATGTTAGTGCAATATGAATCAAGGAAAGAAGCGGTTGAAGACGAAGCGATATCTCAGAGAAAAAGAAATATCTTACTCGTTCTCCGATGAGCTATTTGACGTGCCTTGTGAGAGGTGTAGTGAAACTGAGACAGTGGCAGTGACAGGGGTCAACAAACAAGTGTACCCACAGACAATAAAAGTGAATGTAACTCTGACGAAAGTGCATGTAGAAGTGCAGGTAGTAAAATTGCGGGTACAGCCACATGGGGAAAAGTAGACAAAACGCCTATTTTGGGACAGTTTACTGGAAATCCAGGGGTGAAACAAATTCCATCGGACTGAACGCAAGTGTCTGAAGTAGCAGAACTGGTTTTTGGAGATAGAGATACTCGTGTTGTGCATATGATTTCCACAATTCACAATTCGAGCATGGTTCATGTTCAAAGGAGACATGGACAAGTAAAGAAGCCTATTTGTATTTCTGAGTATAATATGTTCATGAAGGGAGTTGATAGAGCCGATCAATACTTGGCCTATTATTCTCTTCCTAGATAAACAATAAAGTGGACAAAGAAAGTTGCCTTGTGACTTATAAATTGTGCCATTTTCAATTCATTTTTGGTTTACAAAAATCTAAACCCCAATTCAAAATTGAAATACAAAGCATTTCTGATGAATGTGGCAAATGCCTGGGCTACAGACCAGATGGTGGTGGCAGAACGAGAGTCTGACAAAGACTTAGTGGGACCGGGAGCATCAACTCCCACCCCTCTCAGGCCTCGTGGACAACCCCTGGGCGACTCTCGGGTGATATGCGCAAATATACCCTCGTGAAAATTGTGAAGAGTGAACATTCCAAGGGGAAGCATCCTTCTAGGCAATGTCGTGTTTGCACAGTTCACAGAAAAAGGAGCATGACTGCCTACATTTGCAAGTTCTGTGTAATGCCACTTCACAAAGAGGAATGTTTCCAGGAATATCAGACTCTCAAGCACTTCTAGGAGCATTGGTAAGTGTTCTCCAAAAATTTAGTTCATAAAATTAATTATGAGATTTTATATTAATTTTTAAAGTGAACAGTGCACAAGTTAGGGTAGTAGGTTTAAAGATGCCGGTCCCCAGGGTGATTTAAATATTTAAGTTGCTGGTCCGCAAAATGTTAATACAGAAGTAATAGATTTAAATCTCTACTCTGAGACTTGCCACACTGCCTCAAGATTTTCTTGAATTTCTTTACATAATCACCATTTCCAATCAAATTCATTATTCACCATTCATCCAATTATTTGACACTACACAACATGAAGTACTAAAGGCAGTGTTAACCCTTTGACGTGGTCATTTAAATTCCGCGGCCGCGGCTCCTGCGGTAATATATTCAGCCGGCCATTTAAATTTTGCTCGAAAATTATTTATTCATCATTGTTCTTAAATTCTATGAGATAGGAACATGAAACTTTCACTAAAATGATCTTAAATGGTGGTTTTATAACCTTACCTTATAATATGGGCGCCCTGTATCTCGGCCATGGAAGCAGGTTGTTTAGTATTTCAGCAGTGAATGGTACGCCTTGAAGGATGAAACTTTCACTAAAATGATCTTAAATGGTGGTTTTATAACCTTACCTTATAATATGGGCGCCCTGTATCTCGGCCATGGAAGCAGGTTGTTTAGTATTTCAGCAGTGAATGGTACGCCTTGAAGGATGAAACTTTCACTAAAATGATCTTAAATGGTGGTTTTATAACCTTACCTTATAATATGAGCGCCCTGTATCTCGGTAATGGAGGCAGTTGGTTTAGTAGAAGGAAGGCCTTGAAGCATTCGTATAACCCAACGGTGCCCCACGTTCACCATTCTCCGCTCCAATATTGTGTATTTTTTTTGGCCCTTTTTTTTAACCACACATATGTGCGGCCTTGCCTTCTTACCCGTGAGGGGTATACTTCAAGGAAATGTCTTTCCGTGACCCGTTTAGTTGCCAGGTCAGCTGTAGTAAATTCAACGTTACGAGTTATCATAACAAGGGGTTGTTGCTATGCCTTTGATATTCCATCCATTTTGGCGGCAGGAGATGTCGTAGGGGTGACCACAGAATTCATGAAGTTATTCTAAGAACTGTCTGGTATGTAGTGAACGAAAGTAGAGCTTAGCTGGCTCAAAAAAATATTTATGGTCATCCCTCGAAACGACCACCAAGGTCAGTACGATAAAATGGAGTCAACTGGAGCGATAATGAGCGAAGGAATGAGTTCTTTTCCCTCCCCCACACACATCCGTATCGTCTCAGGGGGTGACCACAGTGTTCTGCCTTAAATTGTGGCGTTTTTCTAAGAAATGGGTGCTATGTACTGTGCGAAAGCAATCGATTTTGCAGGCATAAACTTTTGTACATCCCTCTTCTAAGAATTCCAATTGAATAGCCAGCTCAGGGCAATATGATATTATAAACACCAGCACATATCAGTCTCTGGTGTTTATAGCTTCAGAGCAAACAAAACACATCATTCATAACAGAAACAGCTCGCAATAGCCACAGGAACGTTGCTGCAAGACAGGCATATGTAACGACGACTTAGCGCTCTTAAACGCGTGTGTCATTAAATACAGTCCTCCTGACAACAGGCCAGTGAAAAATCTAACAATCTACAGCAAAACCATCAATTATTATGGGCGTTATAACATACGTGTGCAGCTGGACGAAACATACACGTCGAACCCCCCCAGACGATTTAAATCCCTGACGAAACATACACGACGAACCACGGCAACGGGTTAAAGGGACTGCAAATAAACATAATGACCAGCATGTCTGGAAGGTTAAGATGGCGTTAAATCTGTTTCCACTCATGTGACCCATGTGCATTCCGTCAACAAAAATTTTCAAAGTATGTTACACAGACATTTTACTCTCCAAGTGGTAGAAATGTGTGCCTTGAGATCATCTGGATAAAGAATCTATTTATATAGGCAACAGTATCAGTTTCCCACTATGTACAACTACACAAGCTGGGTGATGGGACGACAGCCAAAGGGACATGTGTATGAAGTATCAACGTTCACACCAACACCAATGCCGCATAAGATTGCACTAATGGGTCCCATAAGAAGACTGGAATTAACTGGTTTTATTAAATTTAATAAGGTTGACTTACTGCAAAATAAATTTTTAATTTTAATTTAATTTGTAACTTCAATTTTAATTAAGGAGTACCGATAACTAGCAACCTGCAATTGTGACAAGCAGTAGAGTACAACGGTTCGGCATAGCGACAGACACCCGATGATGGCCATGTATGGCTGAAACATGTCGTGAATAAAGAATTAAAAGTGAGCGTAACATTCTGTTGCAGTAGTGATGTAAATATATATTGTATGAAAGAAATTAACATCTATAACCTGATTACCTTCTGATGATCACTAATAAGAGGAAATTAAAACCTTTCACTTACAGATTTGGCTGACTATTGCTGATGCTGTGTTCTTCCACACATGTGAACATTAACTAATATCAGCATTACTCTTGGTCAACATAACCACTCTGCATTACAGGCTCACAGAACATTCTGTCTCTAACACAGATTCTCCAAAAGCAAACTGAAATATAGTGTATAATCCACAACAAAAAAAATGAAGCTACTTTGTTCACCAGGAAAGTCAAATAAAAACAATTCCTTCTCATGTATGAAGCTTGGCTGCTAGGAACACTGGGGGGGGGGGGATACATGACTAAAATGACCCATATTACAACCCAGCATCTGACATACTGCATTCTGAGATCAGTTTGGCCCAAAACTGTACTCACAAGAAATCCTCACAAAAGTTTTCCAATGATTATGATCACTTTTAAATTCACTAGGTCACAAATGGTTTTCCAGACAAAAAAAAATTACAAATTTCAGTATTGTCCTGCCTTGTCAACACATACACACAAAACGCCATCACAGAAAGCCTCTGGTATTATGACTCACCTTGGGTTCATCCTCTTTCACTGAAAATGCTGATGGTATGTGAACCTCTTCAATTTCCATGCCAACAGGATCTTCTTCATCACTTTGAATATCCACATTTGTTTCCACTTTGATTACATCGATGTTATGCTGTGAAATTATAAATTGAAAATGGCCCTGTTACATACTCCCTATGTAGTTCAGAAGACATTATGTGCAACACCAGGAGATTTTTAAGCACCTTCTTCCAGCAATGTGAGGGTACACGTCCGATAATGCAAGTTTCTCACACTCAATGATTCTTAAAGGCTCATACATTTTATATAAGTTCAGTAGCAAATCATTTTATATACGACAGTAATTCCTTTCAATGGCACAAAGTTACAGATAATTATTCTTTTCTTCTAGCCATGAATATTATGTAACATTCTACATATCAACAAATGTCACCATCATAAATGCTGATATGATTGTCTCCAAGTGGTGATTAGCATTCCCATTTGCATTTCTTGTGATCTGCTGGTTCAGTCACAATTTCCTCCATCCTACAGCCTGTACTACCACAAAACCCAACTTATACTTTCATAAAATTGAGCTACTGTTTTCATTGAATCTAACCCACTCAGACCTCCGACACTTCAAGAATCAAATTTTGTAACAATGCTCAATAAATTCAGCAATTATTAGAATGAAAGGCAAAATTTTCCAATCTCAATGTGTTACACATAATCACATTCAATTAAAGCCAAAATATGAACAGACTATACCATTCTCATGTGTCCAATGACCGCTACAGTACTCACAGAATGGACACTGAAAATCAACACATGCTTATCACAAAAATTGTATATTTTGCCATGTAACTCCTGTAAACAAATGATAAATTTATTTTATGTGCTCACAAGCACAAAATGCTCACCAAGCTTCCACCCAGAGCAGGAAATAGTTCCTCAGCTCTGTGCACTGTATCTTCCAGTAGTCTTGTTGCCAGAGACTTCACGGCCCTTTGATCATCACACATGATCATGTGTACGCTGTGTAACAAAATGGCTTACAACAATTCTTGTGCTACAGCTTCTCAGTCATGTAAGCGTATGTAATTTGGAATATCTGCCCACATCCTGAAAGGAAACACCGATTAAAAATGGCATTTAAACACATCATATTTTGTGGCAATATATAATTATATTGCTGTAAGGTTGGAATAATGGAGCCAGAAGAAATTGTCCGCAAGCGATAACATCACTGTCCCAAAATTCATAAATTTCTGACTCCATAAGCACATGGCTGGTTGAAGGCACATCCATGATGACTGCGGTGTTAAGACATTTAGGTTAGTCTCAGTCATCTGCTGGTCAGTAAGCAGGGTCACTGATATATAATTGAAAGAGTTAGTTTATTTCTTCATAGCTTTATACAAACCCTTCTCCACAAAGTACTTCATCCCTCAGCTAGAGGGTAGAGAAGCTAAGCCTGCAATATAATGTATGGTGACATGAAACCATAAATAGGGCATGCAGATACCAATCATGTGTCATACAGGAAACCATGCCAAAGGGTTAGGCAAGGCCCTCAGGGTACATATTCATATAAACCCACAGTATCTTGTAGAATATGGTATGCAATAATGACACATCCTGTATAACTATATAAGACCTTAATCTCTCAAAAACTTTACCAAGGTCATGGCTACATGACCCATCCTATTGAGAAGATACTGTTATATGGTCCCCCCACGCTGCAGTCGCTCCTTCCGGCTAAAAACCATGTTACCAACAAAATACTATTTCAGTTTGTTAACTGGACAGTTAATGGTGGGAGGAATTTTTTGTGATTTACAAAAGGTGTTTTATTGCGTTAACCATAAAATATTATTGGATAAATTGGAATTCTATGGAACTGAAGGAAAATTCAAAACACTTATAGGATCTTATCTGACAGGTAGATATCAAAGAGTTGTACTGGGTAATAGAATTGGCAGTAACAACTCATCCAAATGGGAAACAATTGAATGCGGTGTTCCACAGGGCTCAATTCTTGATCCCTTGTTTTTTCTGCTTTATATTAATGATTTACCTAAAATAATAAATAAAAATAATAATATGGTATTATTTGCAGATGACACCAGTATTATAGTAACTGACACTAATAAGTTGAACTCTGAAATAAATCTTAATCAAACTTTCAAAGATATAAATACATGGTTTAATGCTAATTTGCTTACCTTGAATTGTAATAAGACTCAATATGTCGAGTTTCGACCTAAGAATTATTATAATATCACTACTCAAATTAACCATGATCAGATAAATTTAACAAATGTGACTGAGACAAAATTTCTGGGATTAATTATTGATGATACTCTTTCATGGAAACAGCATATTCATTATGTTATTAATAAAATTTCCATTGCATGTTATGCACTGAGAAATATAAAATATATTGTCCCTTTAGATATGTTAAAGCTAATTTATTTTGCTCATATACATTCTATCATAAGTTGTGGTATAATTTATGGGGTTGACTCTTCTTGTGATAACAAAGTTTTTATATTGCAAAAGAAAGTTATTAGTATTATAACGAATCCTAGACCAAGAGAGAGTTGTAGGAACATTTTTAAGAATTTGGAAATAATGACATTCTACTCTCTGTACATATATTCATTATTTTTATACAAAAGTAATAACAAATATTTATTTAATTTTAAAAATGAGATTCACAAATATAAAACCAGAGCCCTCAATAATTTATATTTACCTGCAGTTAACCTAACAAAATACAATAAATGTGCATACATATCAGGTATTAAAGTTTTTAATCATCTTCCTCAAACAATGAAAATGTTTGCTACTGACGAGACAGAAGGAAATAGGAGAGAAGGAAGACCAAGGTTAAGATGGGAAGAATGTGTGGCAGGACATAAGAATTTTGGGTCTAAGGAACTGGAGGAATGTAGCATCCAATAGAGAAGAATGGCGAGCAATCCTGAGGAGGGCCAGGGCTCACAAAGGGTTGTCGTGCCAGTGATGATGATGATGATGACTGATGAGAGAAGTTTTAAATCTGCATTGAAGAAGTTTTTGTATCATTCTTTTTTATTCCATGAATGAATATTATCAACATAACTGGTCATAAGTGTGTAAATTTGTAATGTATTTAATTCAGTTAATATGGGTGATTTAAATAAAACTGTATTAATTCAAGTTTTATAGTAAGTTGTTTTTAAATTATGTTTATTACTTAAAATTTTTTACTTTATATTACTATTTATGTTAATCGATTAATGCAAGTGATTCTGATTATGTGACTCATGTAATTTTGTATATGTATTCATGATATTTTCTGCTATCCTCCCTTCGTGGAGGCCGTCTCCTCCAATCTCAGTCTGAGGACGCGCCATGCAATGTGATAAGGGACCCACCTAACATGGCACACTACTACACACCAACACAAATTCCTCAAACACACAAACTGGGACAGAGCTGCCGTCCTCACCTTCACGTTCTTACCAACACTAAATAATTTCGTGACCTTCCTTGCTCATTCCAACCGAATGCACGGATCAAAATTTGGGAATAAGCCATCAGGGTTTCCCCTCATATACTTCACAAAATCAGTATTTTCTCAGATCTAACAATAAATAACTTCGTAATTTGACGGTCTATTGTGAAATGGTATGCTTTAATTGTTCTGAGTACCATCACTTGTTTGTCGTTTAAAACCGAGCACCTTACACACGCATACTGATATCACACCACTCTTCCAGCTTCGCCTTAGTAAAAGTTAACGCTACAACCTACATCCGTCACACACATCAGGCAATACCGCACTGTACTAACGGTACTAACGATCGCTAACATCGCTAACGATACTAACCATACTAACCGGTACTAACCGTACCAACACAGAGCATAGCAGCCATAACGTTAGTAACCGTTAGTAACAATAACATCCGACAGCAGCACCACCCGTCGCACCGGTGTGCGCCGGAGAGTACGGGATCGGTACGGATTATTAAATATACTATATGCTACACAATGTTACTTGTGGGATATTAGGGACAGCACAGATCACTAAAGAATTACATATGACGGCATCTAAACGCGAGATATTCAGTTACTTGAACCAAGCACACCAATGTAATTCTAATTATTCACAAAGAGATCGCATGGCCATTTATCTGATCCATTTTCATGACGTTCATGACCGCCCTTCTTTCAAAGCAATATGTGCAAGGCATATGACGCGTCACAGTCAAAAGCACAGTTGGTTGAACGGTAATCTGCAATCCCACTTACACCTTTCTTCTTTGCAATTGACAACAAACCAATGTATAATTTTCCATTAGTGAACTACTTATTCTTTGTAAGATTTGAGGCTTTTATGGCGGTGACTATGAAGAAAGCAGTCTTCTGGGATTTGGCACCGTGTATATGTGGTGTTAACCGACGTTTCGGAGGAACGTATCGCCTCCATCTTCAGGGTAGAAGAAAAAATATAAGAAATCTGCAAGCGTAGAGACCGTGAGAACCGGTAAAAGCAGACTGTGTTGTATCCATTCTTCTTGAATACATCCTTCAGGAGCACCAACTCCGCATGTAGGCTGTCTTGATCACACAGTGCTCTAGCCCTGTGCACCAATGTTGAAAGTGCAGCTTGCTTGTTGGAAGGGTGGTGGTGGGACGCAGCGTTAAGGTACAGGTTTGTATGGGTGGATTTGCTGTACACCCTATGGCCCAGGGAACCATCTAAATATCTATATCCAGGAAGGGGAGGTGGCCTTCAGTTTCAGTTTCCATTGTGAACTGGATGCACAGGTTGATACTATTTATGTGGTTCAGGAAGTCCTGGAGCTTGTCGGGACCATGTGACCAGATGACGAAGGTGTCATCCACATAGCGAAACCAGTGGCGGGGCTTGTGTGGGGCCAAGTCAAGTCCCCGAAGTCCTCCATATAGAGGTTAGAGATAACCGGAGAGAGTGGCGAGCCCATCGCCACGCCATCGGTTTGTTCATAGAACTGGCCATTGAAGGTGAAGTATGAGGTGGTCAGGACATGGCGGAAGAGTCTCAAGATGTTTTCTTCGAAATGTCGTCCTAGCAGATCCATCGTATCTTTTACAGGCACCCTGGTGAAGAGTGACACTACATCGAAACTGACCATTATGTCGTGGGGATCAACATGGAGAGAGTCCAATGTGTGGACAAATTCCATGGAGTTCCTCATGTGGCGTGGACCGTTGCCAGTGTATGTCCTCAGTAGGCCAGCCAAGTGTTTGGCCAGGCGATAGGTGGGAGAGCCAATGGTGCTCACAATGGGCCTTAGTGGAACGTCAGGCTCTTACCGGTTCTCACGGTCTCTTCGCTTGCAGATTTCTTATATTTTTTCTTCTACCCTGAAGATGGAGGCGATACGTTCCTCCGAAACGTCGGTTAACACCACATATACACGGTGCCAAATCCCAGAAGACTGCTTTCTTCATACTTATTCTTTGCCTTAGTAATTCACCTTTCTTAAATTGACTGCATCGTAACTGCAACAGTGTCATATTTCATTTACTTGCTCTCATGTCAAAATATATTTGTGCATTACGTGGTCATCTTCAGGTATATCTTACGCCATTAGTTGTTTCGCTGTATTGTCCTATTCAGGGAAGTTCCTAATAACATTAAAGAAACTGGCGGTAAAAATTAATTCACATACAACGGTGGGTGAACCAAAAATGAAATCACACATATAACTGAAATGGTCATGTACGCTTGAAACATATACTAATAACGAGAAGAAGTTAATGAAGTATGACAATGATGCAATAACCACATATCCATTTCAGTTAGACGAATTAACTAATTTAATGGAACTGAACTCTTCTTGAGAAGCCAACAGTCACTCAAGCACTCAAGAATTTCTCAAAATTCTATGGAAGCCGAAGGTTCATTGACGTGTTCATAAGAGCCCTCCATTGGTCACTATCGTGAGCCAGATTAATCTAGCCATGCCACTCCATCCTAATTTTTGAAGAACCATTATAATATTATCCTCCCACTTACGTCTAGGTCATACTAGTGGTTCTTTCCTTCTGGCTTTCCCATCCAAATCCTATTTTCATTCTTCATCTCATCCATACGTGCTACACACTCTACACATCTCATCCTCCTTGACTTGATCATTCTAATTACTTACTAATGGAGCTGAGACCTTCTTGAGGAGTCGCCAATTCTGCAGCTACTCAAGAATTTCCCAGCAATTTATGGAACCTGGAGGTTCATTACCATGTTCACAACAGACCTCCAACTGGTCCATATCCTGAGCCAGCTCAATCCAAACCATACCATCCCATCCTATCCCTCTAAGGTCCATTTTAATATTGTCCAACCACCTATGCCTTTGTCTTCCCAGTGGTCTCTCTCCTTCTGGCTTTCCCACAAATAACCCATATGCATTCGTCTCCCCCATTCGTGCTACATGCCCTGCCCACCTCGTCCTCCTTGACTTGATCATTCTACTTATACTTGGAGAAGAGAACAAGTTATGAAGCTCCTCATTAAGCACTTTGCTTCAACCTCCTGTCACTTCATCTCTCTTTAGTCCAAATGTCAGAGACAAAGTTTCACACCCATACAGAACAACATGCAAAATTATAGTTTTGTATATTCTAATTTTTTTGTTTTTGGACAACAGACGAGAAAACAAAATGTTCTGGACTGAATGGTAGCAAGCATTACCCCGAGTTCTATCTCCTCTTAATTTTCTCCTCAATCAGGTTTGATTTGTTATCATTGTTCCCAAATATTTTAACTGTGTCACATTTTCAAAACACCTGTTTTCTATCTTCATGTCATGATCTTGCCCTGCATTTTGGTGATGAGACAACAACATATACTTAGTTTTCTCTGTGTTTACTTCTAGACCAACCTCTTTACTTGCGTCAATTAAAGTTTGTGTGTTTTCTTTATGGTATCTACATTATCACCCATTACATTCACATCATCGGCATAGACCAACAGCTGATGTGTCCATTTAATTTCAGTTCCACCTGGTTTTCCTGGACCTTCCTAATGGCATATTCTGAAGCAAAGTTGAAAAGGAGTGGCAATAAAGCATCTCCTTGTTTTAGATCATTCTGGATAGGAAATTTATCGGACAACTGTTTACCAATATGGACTTTACTATAGGCTTCGTTTAAACACATTTTAATCAGCCTAACTAATTTCACATCCTGCTTGAATAAGTTCTGCCCGAATTTGATCACTACCTGGCGACCTATACCATTTCAATTTTGCAATAACACTTTCAACCTCAAAATGGCTAGGATCAGGTACTAACAGCTCAGCTGTATGGATTTCTGTCTGCCTAACATCATTGACCCTATTTACATTCAATAACTGAGAGAAGTAGTTCTTCCACCTATTCAAAATGTTGTGGGAATCTGCAAGCACATCACCATTCTCATCCTTCACTAAGTTACTGCTAGGCTGGTAACCCCTTTTAAAGTCATTTATTCCTCTATACATGTCTCTAATGTTCTTGTTCTTACTGTTCATTGCAAGCTCATCAATTTTGTCTTTCAGATATTCCCTCTTTTTGTTCCTTAAATGCCTGCTGGTTTCACGTCTTATATTGTTCAGATTATCCCCATTTAACTCACTTGGATCCTGTAACCATTGCAATTTGGCCTGCTTTCTTTGATCTAATAATTTTGAGCATCCTTCATCGAACCATGGCTTATGCTTCTTCGGTTCATAATAACCTAGACTCACTTTGGCAAACATTTTTATATTCTCTCTAATAATTTCCCAAGCCTTATTAACATCCACCTCAGTGTCCGAGTTTTCCAAAGCCATGAACCTATTTGAGATTTCAACACAATACTGCTCTTTACCCTCTACCTCAATTAATTTCTTGAGATTAAACCTCTCCATATGAACTCTGTGTGTTGTTTGTTTGTTCACTGCAAGTCTTTCCTTAACCTTTGCCACCACCAGGTAGTGGTCAGTATCACAGTCTGCTGCCCTGAATGATCAGACATCAAGAATACTTGAATGCTGTCTCCTCTCTATCATAATGGTCAATTTGATTGATTGTCTTCCCATCAGGAGATGTCCAAGTAAAGTTATGGATGTTACAATGTGGAAACATTGTACTTTTGACAGTAAGATTTTCTGATGTGGCAAAGTTTACTACTCTGACTCCATTATCATTACTAATTTCATGCAAACTCTCATTCCCAATTGTTGGTTTGAAAATATCTTCCCTCCCTACTTTGGCATTTAAATCACCTAACAAATTTTTCATAGGGTACTACGGGAATTTATCAGATACGTACATGCTCTAGTTCTTCACAGAACCTGTACTTTATGTCATCAATTTTATCTTCTGTTGGGGCGTGAACATCCATAAGGATGATATCACACCAACGACCTTTTAGTATTATATATGATATCCTATCACTAACGAACTTTACCCTCTTAACTGCTGATACGGTTCTTTTATGTACGAAAAAAACCTGTACCTAATTCATGATTGTCATTCTCCTTTCCATAGGAAAATATATATTTGCCTGCTGACATCCTGTACTCCCTCTAAATCTAACTTATATTTTGAGATTTCTTCTGCCACTGCCCTGAGCGAACCTGCCCTATAAAAACTTCTGATGTTCCACGTACCGAATCTCACGTCCATTTTCTTTAGCTTAGGCCGTTTCTCCAGAGGATCCGTCCAGGTCCGAGGCTTTGTGTTCACTGTCGTAACTGGATTATTCTTTCACGGTGAAGAGTTGTTAGGCCCACGCCAAACCCCCAAGCTGGAGGACCACCCCTTGTCGGCTGTCCGCGACTGCTTATTCAATATATTCGCAGCTTCCCTCCATACCTGGAGGAGGTCTCCTCCATCCGCAACCTGAGGACGAGCCATGCCGTGGTGACAAGGGACCCACCTAACATGGGATCATTCTAATTACACTTGGAGAAAAGTACAAGTTATGATAAATTAACCAAACGTCCCCGACTATCAGGGACAGTCCCCGAAATATGACTTACGTCCCGGATTGATTATGACCCCGATCTGTTAAAATAAATCAATGCAATTTGAAAAATAGAAAACTGGGATTGTTCGGTCTTCATAGTAACGGGCTACTGTGTAGCAGATCAGTTAAGACTGACTAATTATATAGGAACCGGACTGCGAAATACGTGGAAAACCAGCGAGCCATGTACGTGGCGGTAAAAGCTTTGATAACACAAACTTCCTAAGTTACGATTGGCGTTATTATAAATCAGCAGGAATTTATAATCTTGACAACTTATGTGCTATAGGAGATGCCGCTGCTAGAATTCTAATGCCGACAACTCGACAGTCTTCAGTTAGTATTTCAACAGAACGGACGTAACAAGTGTTATCAAATTCAACACCTCTGTGACAGACTCCACTGTAAACACAGTGTTGCAGCGCACAGATTTGACTTGTAACTAAAGAAACGACGAAGTGTATTTGAAACTGTTGAGTATTATAGTGAACTTCTTTACATTAAACAGCGCAATGTGTTATTCGCCACCAAGCGACCTCATGACCCCTCCGGCGGCATGTCAGCCATTGGACACCACCCTAACCACGGACGCACAAAAGAATAACAGACAGGCAGCTACTGTAGATAGGTAGGTAGATATGATCGATAAGATATTGTAACGTGTTTCGTTACCGATCCAACTTCTGACACCAGTTGTCGCGTATCGGGCGTATATCGCGACAAATAACTTCACGATGTATTTTATATAGCGAATTTTATTTCACATTCGCTCTTACAATCACCCAAATTACAATCTGACGATTACTGCTATCTGCAGTATCACAAATAGTACACTCCAAATGCCACAATACAACTGACTGGCTGACTTTACGTCTTGACTCGGCGACTGTTACTTTATAACTCAGTACAACTGACTGTGAATAGCCTTCGCTGCGCCTCATGTAGCCTCGATCGGACCATACGGAAAACGGCCGCGTAATAGGCACCCTTTTTGCCTGGCGCTGTGTTGCTATGTAACGCTAGCGGAGGTAACCGCTGTTACTATCGTAACGTCGCCGCTGTTGACTCGCGTTGCCTAGCGACCGCGATATCCCTCGGTGACGTCACCGCGGAGGGGAGTGGCGGGGCGGGAACTCGCCTATTACCGTAAGAACGCGAGCGTTACGTTACCGCCACGTACCGCTGGGGAGGTAGGGGTCAACATGTCACAATATAGATACTTGAGAACTCATACATGCTGATGCCTCGATGTGTACACTTGTAGGCTACATTCCATTTCCATAGCAGTTTCAGTCCATAGCTTCCTAGATACATTTCTGTTGTAGTAGTTTTAGCCTACTTCCTTTATTTCGAAAAATAAAATAAAATTAGGCTTATGACATCACCTTGCTGTGTGTCCGTGTGTGTTTTGTCCCCTACCAAATCGACCTTTGTCAGAGTTGATCTGTAAAACATCTGAGACCATCTCAACGGCATATTAAAAATATCTTCCTTCAGTAATACAAACACTGCAGCTTCTCAAATTGTTGAGGCAATAGCCTTAAAATTAGTTGAATGTCTGAACGATCGTCATGAAACCGGGAAAATATATCATGCCTCCTGAGACCATCTCAGTGGCGTGCCTCACAAATCTTTCACGTCAGTAATACCAGCATTGCATACTCTGAAATTGTTGAGCTAATTACACGTACATTATCAGTGAACTGCTTGAGCCGATCGTTATGAGACTTGGACCTTGCAACAATTTTACCACTTTTAATTGTATTATTACATAAGAAATTCTTGTTCTATATAAATAGGATTTAAATTGTTGTTTAAATGACTTCATGCATTCATATTGCAGTTTTCTACGTATAAAACACTCAAATTATAGTGGGAGGAATTTCTTCTTGTTTGTAGTGTAGTTGGTTGAAGCACTATGCTACAAGCCGGAATGTCGCGGGTTCGATTGCAGAAAAGGTCATTGGATTTTTCAATTGGCCTAATCCTTCCAGCTGCACTATGGCGCTGGGGTCGACTCAGCTTCTAATGGAAATGAGTACCAGAAATCTTCCTGGGGGTAAAGGGCGGCCGGCGCGTAAGGCCGACAACCTCACAGCCAAATGTGAGCCGACTGTCAAGAAAATTTGGGAGCCTCGACGTCTCACGGCCCTATGGGCCTCCACGGCCTCTTAAAGGGATGACTTTACCTTTTTTTTATATAATGTCGAAGTCCAACATGTGGCAGCAACGCTCACTTTTAGAACGACGTCTTTTACATACTAAATGCTTCCGTGTAACAACAGTTGGAACTCGTCTACAGCCGGCAATACTCGGCCGTGTTCGCCATTACGAGATGTTGGCTATATGGCCGCTACCGTTCCGGCACTTGGAAATATGTTTTTCACCCATGATTTGGCGGTTGGCCAAATACGAAGCTAATCTAATTGTGGCGAACGATTTAACTCTGCTCATTCAGCAAACGCGCTACCCTACACTTCCCCATTATACGGTCCCGTATCGTAACTCCAAACGAAATATCATAGATACTGCCTCACCAAACCAAACTAAACAGCTGACTTAGTTTCTAGAAGTACCTGGTAGAAGCTAGCAAAACCTAAAGACGATACAACCGCGGACGTCACTAATCTATGGCTTCAGATTACTAGGTACAGTTATGTGCAGCGGAAACGTAAGCAAATTGTTATTCTGCTGAAGATGTCTAACGGCGCGGTAGAATACATGAGATGGACGAGAACTTCGGGATATTCAAGTCCGGCTCAGTGGCACGTAGGAAAAGAATTATTTTTAAAATTGCCTGTTCCTTATGCCACACAGCACCCCGCCGCTTGGCACCCTCCAAGTCCACAGGCTCCCTGACCTCGGGAGTGACGTCATGAGGAGAAATTTGTGCCACAAGGAATTTTGATAGGTGTGTCTGTGTTCGACCGGGATTGGAGAGAGGGTACTTCGAGGAAGTGTAGCACACGGGGCGAATGATACTGCAATGGGCCTCGCCTATTTCAATCGTAATTTGAACCATGAACTACTTAGGTTACGCCCACATTCAGATACAGTTATCTGCTCATGTCATGTTAAATTTATCTTTACAATATCTTGAGTATGCATGGTTCCAATATTATCGTCAGAAATAACATAGCTTTATGTAAACTCGTGCCTTATTAACATATTTATTGCTGAAACGCTTTTCTATTGGCCTGAACTTTGTAATCAGACAATTTCACAAAACATGAGTAGGCCTATCAAACAATTTTCTAAGAGACTATCGCAAGAAGAGTACATTCTTACCTGACAGTGATCAAACATGACTGAGTCACAAAGGCATTTCTTGTGCGGAACTGAAGGAAATTATCTGGTCCACATTATCAACCATTCAGTTGCAACTCTTTATATATAAATGTTCGTCCAGAAGTCTCGTGATTGCAATGTTGAATATTCCGGTTCTGTAGTCTGGAATTATTCATTATTCATAGGAATTAATTAGGTATATTCTGCCTCCAAAATGTTATATATGACCCGACTTCATCATAGCAGGTCCGTTCCGTCCAGCCTGCCGTTTCGTTCTGGACAACGTGATCCATAATGTGTGCTTGTTGTTTGTAGGTGGTCAATAAAAACTGAAACACAGAAAGTTCCTTTAAATGCTAAATGCACCACATGACCAAATATCAAGTTGCGCTTGTATCTACTTCGCTGCTGAGCGATTCATTCATCTTCCAGTTCGACATGAAGAAGAAAAACATTTTAATAACACATTTACATTTGTAATTGTCTATATCTGAATACATACGATGTAATCATTCAATAAAAATGCGATTCGTGTTAATTCTACTGATTTCTTCGTGAAGGTTTGGATTTCACTATTACTGTCTCACCATAATATATTTTTAACAAGCTTTAACACAACAGACAAATAGAGAAAGTCATCGTTCATGCATAGAAAACCTCTGAACTGTTCCTTCTTTGGTCACGTGGTAAATTATCGCCGAGCTCTCGCACGCAGTACGTTTCGTCCCAATTAAATTCTCTGTATAAACAGTGGTTTAAAGGGACAAGAAAACGTTGAATGGAAAGATCTGGGAAGACCTAATTGCCTACTTTCCTTTAATACGACACGGGCCGCATAGAAAACGACGCCTCTAATCATTCTTCGTTGCAGCGGCAACATCTTTACCGAGTTGTTCCCAAACGATAGGGAGATATACAGACTAACCCACTGACACCCCAGTCCATCAATTCTTCTATTTTACATGCATTCGTTGATGTGGGAACGTGTTTACCGAGCGGTTGCCTAGCAACGCAATGAGAGATACACTTTACCCAGCCTTTGTCTAAAAACGATTGGAGGGATGCACATACAGACACACAGATTGATGAAGTGTGCCTTTGAGATGGGCTAGGCTTAACAAATTTCATAAAGAATGGTTCAGACATTCGGAAGTTAATAGCAGGTATTCACAGACACACACACAGCATGGAGATCGCATAAGCCTTTATTTTTTTTCCAACTAAATAAAGTAGGTTAAAAACTTAGAATGTGTAAATCTAAGTAAATTTTTCTCTCCTCCACATTGTCCATACGGGCTCTGGGGCCCGTCCAGTCTCAAATCTAATGTGTACCGCGGACTCTTTCCCCAGATATAAATCTGACCACTCTACTCCAGTTAGTGTTGAAGTATTGGAAACGTTGATCTAGACTCGCCAATACGTTTCCATGGCGTAGCTAAGCACAGGGGCCCCTCTACCTTTAGAAGGTTTCGCTTTATTGCGTAATTATTAAGATATGAGCAAATCAGTGCCCTGTTTATGAAATCACACTAGACCCCTTACACTGAACTGACTCAAGTGGTCTCTTCTTCACAAGTTATTATTTACGCAATAATGCATCAACACACTGATATGAAGAAAACAATTTGTGATTGTAGGCTTATCGCATATAACACAAGAGGTTATACATACTCCTACCTGATAAATCGCATGCTTATCATACATATGCTACTACATATATCACACAAATATTTTGAAATCATATATTCGGATTTCACGTGTGTTAACAACTGCACTGGAAACGTTTAGTCTCCAAGGAAATAATGGGCAATTGCAGAATCATTAGCTTTATTGTGTTTTTATTCACAATTTTACAGTTTTCTTACCTCATAGATGTACAAGGCGGTGAGTCTAAGTTGTAAACCTTATACATTCATTGAGGTTTTATGTGCCACAGCATTAGTTCAAGCAGAACACCTATCACATAAGAAAAAAAAAATTAAAGGCTGTTTCTATCTATGCATATAAACTTGAAATTAATTCCAAATTTCATGTAAACAATGACATTTTGGCATAGGTTACAATCCCAGCATTGGATGTTTCATAAGACAAGAAAAATTCAGTAAATATCATTGCAGGTGGTTTAGACACAGAGCCAGTGGTGTTCTGCTACTATGGTTCATGGGCCACATACCGGCCCGGCATTGCACAGTTTGATGTGGAGCACATCAACGCATCATTGTGTACTCACATCATCTACACTTTCATGGGACTAAAAGATGGCGTGATTGTGTCTCTTGATGAATACAACGACTATGAAGAGAACTGGGGAAAAGGTTAGTTAGTGTATTTACGAGTATTCATCTGGAAAGCCATGATAAGAAACAGCATGTCACATCATAAAATATGGTCCCACTCCCAATACATCACACTGCACTCACTCATGGAGCTGACGCCAATTGTACAGTTACTCAAGAACTTCCCAGCATTTTATGGAGTCCGAAGGTTCATTACCATGTGCACAAGAGCCCTCCTGCTGTCCCTATCCTGAGCCAGATCAATCCAATCCATCTCTCTGAGATCCATTTTAATATTGTCCACCCACCTATGTCTTGGTCTTCCCAGTGGTCTCTTTCCTCCTGGCTTTCCCACCAATACCCCATATGCATTCCTCTTCTCCTCTATTCGTGCTACATGTCCTGCCCATCTCAACCTCCTTGACTTGATCATTCTAATTATACTTGGAGAAGAGTACAAGTTATGAAGCTCCTCATTATGCAGTTTTCTCCAACCTCCTGTCACTTCATCTCTTCAGTCCAAATGTTCTCCTCAACACCCTGTTCTCAAACACCCTCAGTCTATGTTTCACTTAGTTTGTTTATTCAAAGCATCCATTCAGGTCCAAGACTTCTTGCAAATGTTCGTAACAAGCTTATTTTTATGGTGACGAGTTGTTAGCCCCACGACCAACCCCAAAGATGGAGAACCACCCCTTTTCAGATGTCCACAACTACTTATTCACTATATCTGCGCCTTCCCTCCTACATCACATTGCATTTTTTCTAAAAAACTTGAAGTCTGTGTTTTGATGGTGTAATATCTAATGCAGTGACTGTACACTTCGATGTGCTAGTAAAATGTTTCATGGCCAGATTTTACCCTGTGTACCTGCCACATCTAAAGGTGTCTTCACCATTCTGGTCTTCATATTGCACATGCACTGCAGACGTTGATTCTTCAATAAGATTAGATTCCTGGCCACCAAAAATTAATCTGCTGATTAGTGGGTTCAGAACTGATGTGACCATTGGGTCATATTATATTTCTGAGTGCTGCAATGACACAGTGGTTGTCAACAGTTCAACTGATGATTTTTCATAGGCATATTCTAGGTCTGTATCTTAAGAGGGTATGTTTAATATACATAATGTTTCATGAGTGACTGTACACCCACCTTCAGGCAGCTAGTCCTTTTTAAATACTGGTGGTGCAGTGGTTAGCATATATCAGTTCTAAACAATTTTGGTAAATGATATATTGCACTTGTTTCTGCCCTTTGTCCATGGTCGAGTATTCTAATAAACTGTGCAAACTTCATTAAGTTTCCATTATTTCCCAGTCACAAAACCTGATCCTAGGTGCATATATAAATTCAAATTAAATTCTGATGTCTATAACATGAATACTAGACAAAAATATAACTTCCACCTACCCTCATCAACTTTATCAGTATATCAAAAAGGAGTCTACTTTACTGGCATAAAAGTGTTCAACAATCTGCCACAAAGTATTAAAAACTTGGGCAATGATACTAAAAAGTTTAAATCAGAGTTAAAGAATTATCTACATGCTCATTCCTTCTACTCTTTAGATGAATACTTCAATGTAAATAGAGAATGATGTAAAATTAAGTTATATTAATTTTTAAGCTAAAATTGCCTTTTGACTTTTTCTGTATCCAAAGGTACTAACCTACTTAGGATTTATAGAATGTAAATAAATTCAGTTCAATTCAATTCAATTCAATAGCTGTAGCTCGATATCAACTCTTTCTGATGAACCCAAATGAGCAAGTGCCACCCCATCTTTACAATTGCAAGCAAAATGTAGACTTAGTTTCTGAAAGAACTGCAGTCTTTCAGAATATTTGGTAATGGACAAAGTCCAGAAATTTAGTAGCCCAAAGTTAACATACAATATATCCTTAGTATTCAAATGACACCAATTTCAGTCACAACATCTATCACTAACATCAGAAAGAAACAACAGAACACACTCAGTACATTCATATTAACTGCCTGAAGATGGGAATAGGGCCAATTCACAACATGCTAGGCACACGGAATATACCTCAGTTAACATAATTTGTTCAACATAGCTGTGGGGAGGGGGTATATATCATCAACCGTTGTCACAAACATGTAGGAAATTGCATACACAAGATCTGTGAAGCTGCCTCATGAACATAGGACATGATTCCTTTCAGAAAGCTGAACCAAATATTGTGAAATTATATCGGCAATCTTATTTTACCATAACAATTCAGAAAGAGGTCTTAATGCTTAGTAGTTTCAACTGACCTAGCTATGGTCTATTGAAATACATCAGTGTAATCATGAAGTAATCACATGTTCTTCAGCGTGGTTTCATTTCACAAAAAGATGTTTTGAAAACAAATACAGAATAGTATGCACATAGTATTTTGCAACATTCTGTGAAAATATTTCTGCACTCCAATTCCATTTAGAACACATGACATCAGCTGAATGGATGTAAGACTGAAAGGCATTATTAACCCATCAGTTAAGATTTGGATGCTATTTAATAATATAATGATCACTTTTTTAGGTGTTACAGAGATTTATCTAAGAAACTGGACACAATGGCTATGCCTAATGAAGTTTCCTTCATTTCCAGGCTCACTTAGGAGGTTTGCTAATTTTGCAAAGACTAATGGCCTCAGGGCAATACTTGCCATTGGTGGTTGGAATGAAGGTTCTGTCAAATACTCTGAGGTATGCCATCTCTGTTAAAGTGACTGAAAACAATTACCAGTAATTAAGCCAATACAGTCATCAGGCAGCGCCATTTGGGCAAAAAGGACCATATTTACACATCCCCAACCCTCTTTACCTTGACAACCTGTCCATCTTGTATGTAGCCATTACATGAAAAATAATAAGCGTGAGTGGCCAACATTAACAGTTAATTTCTTGGAATGGGGTGAGACTGAGTCCACATTGTATGTAATCCCCTATTTGGTCTATTTACCAGCTCCAGATGATAGATGATAAGTGTGGAGCATTCAGCGGAATGAGAATTGGCAGGGGAAACCGAAGTACTCAGAGAAAACCTGTCCCAGTGCCACTTTTTACATCACAAATCCCACTAACATGAACAGATTTTGTAGGATATGTGTTTCTCACAATGGTCTAGCTTGTGTGCTGTCTTATTTGACCATGAAGATAGAGATTATATACTCTTCCGAAAGGTTGGTTGACTTTCAGTGGGCTACATGGCATTATGACAGAACTCTTCAGAAACAGATATGTTGGACCTGAGGTCACAGTGGTGACTATGAAGAGTAGAGTAGCCATGTAGTCCAATAGAAATTTGCTTGTGTTCCCTTGCCAGTTGCTCACTTGGCTACCTTGAAGATGCAGATGGTACATTTCTCTGAAACACTGAATTCCTATCAGACTGCATGCCACCACATTCCAGATGATAACATTCTTTGCAAACAAACTGCACTGTATATTGACACTCTTCTTCTATCATGTATATTGGAGGAAGAACAAACTATCTAAATGAAATAAAAATATAAAATAATATATACTATATACAATTGACATAAGAAAAGGTAAAGCTATCCCTGTAACAAGCTGTGAAGCCCCATAGAGTTGTGAGACATTGAGGATCCTGCATTTTCTAGAAAATCGGCTCATAGATGGTGGTGAGGTTGTCAACCTTATATGCCAGCCACCCTCTATGCCCAGGAAGATTCCTGGTACTCATTTCTGCTAGAGGCTGAGTCAACCACAGGGCCATAGTGCAGCTGGAAGGATTAGGTCCATTGAAAAATCCAATGACCTCATCAGGAAATCAACCCATGACCTTCCAGCTTGTAGCATAGTGCCGCAACCAACTACAGTACCATGTGTCCCCATTAAGGACACACATGTTGAATATTAAGTACAAATAGACCGTTTTAAATCATAGATTGAGATTTTTAATTGGTATATTGTTTCATTATATAATTCTGTAATTGGTTTTATGTTCTTGTAGATTTATTTTAATTACAGATATTGTATACATTTATTTTAAGATGGCTTGTTGCCTATATATATTGTCGCGTATCGGGCGTATATCGCGACAAATAACTTCACGCCGTATTTGATATAGCGAATTTTATTTCACATTCGCTCATACAATCACCCAAATTACAGATTTACGATTACTGCTATCTGCAGTATCACAAATAGTACACTCCAAATGCCACAATACAACTGACTAGTTGCTGGCTAACTCGGAACTAGCTCGGAGGTAGCTCGAGGACTGACTCGTAGGTAGCTCCACGACTAACTGACTGACTCAGTACAACTGACTGTGAATAGCCTTCGCTGCTCCTTATGTAGCCTTGATCGGACAATACGGAAAACGGCCACGTAATAGGCACCCTTGTTGCCTGGAGCTGTGTTGCTAGTAACGCTAGCGGTAGTAACCGCTGTTACTACCGTAACAATCCTGTTGCGTCACCGTTACGTTACCGTGCGGAGGAGGGGGAGGGGAGCGCTGACTCACCCGCCGCGTCACTGCTGGTGGGGGGGTTCTCCTTTGCGCAACATGTCACAATATATATGTATTTTATGAAATGTATGTCTTTTTGCTATGCTTATCATACATGTAGTATATATTCTGTGACAAGTTCTATATCTTGTGGTCTTGTGCCAATGATCACTTTTTGAATGCAATAAATAATAATAATAATAATAATAATAATAATAATAAATAACAATAATAATAATAATTAAAATACATTTACATTATGTAACTTTAAGCTGGAATAACTAGGCCAGTAGAGTGATTTGATGAGGGTTGAATGGCCAAGGATTTACCAGTTCAGTCAAGAGATTTTTCTTTTCTCCACAGCACCCAGCCTCCTATCCAATGGGTACTCTGGATTCATTCTTGGGGTTAAAGCACCCTGGGCATGAAGCTGACCACTCTCATGGATCTATACATCCACACACCCATAGATCTTTAGTGCAGTGCTCAATTAATTTATAAAAGGGCAACTTTACTTTCACCTCTGTATGCGCCTGTATGACGACTGCACTGCATTAGGGAAACTGCCACGCCCATGTATGGAACTGTGTTGCTGAATATGTGAACTGTAATTCAGAATTCATGCCACAGTAACGAATGGCCTCATCCTGATCTGACATACAGTGCACAGTAACACTGAGCGCCTTAGTTTCCACACAATGTACTGATATGTCTCAACCATATGTGGACAATTTGTTCACATTCAGTCTATCAGTGAATGAATCAATGACCACAATTCTTGGCATCTTAAATCAACTATGTGCTGAATATCTTTACATATGATTTTATATTTGCTTGTATACTGCAAAAGGATGGTATGAACTCTCGAGATGCAGTAGGAGATTCTTTCTACTATTTGATGGCAAGTTGTCTTATTAATAATAAGGAAAGCAATAATTATGGCTGTGTTAGAAATGCTACACTGTAATTCTTAACTTTGACTAAATTCCTGGTCCCTATTTCACTCTGTGCAATTAGCCTCACTGTGTTTCAGATGGCTGAATCAGAAGTTGGAAGGAGCACTTTTGCTGACAGTGTTGTCACCTTCGTGAAGAAGTATAATTTTGATGGCCTGGACTTGGACTGGGAGTACCCCACCCAACGTGGTGGAACTCATGAAGACAAGGTGAACAAGCACAATGTTCTGAAATGCACTAAGCTTCTGTTACACATAAGTGGAGTTAAAAACTTGTCACAAACATTTCACATGTTGGACCCTGATGCAGTGCCTGTATGAGGCTGAATATCTGATTTTTAGCATCTTTTCTTGTTATTACTTACTTTTAACTAGAGTATAAATACAAAGACTCATTCTTCAGTGTGGTACATGGTACTTATAAAGGTTGCATTACTGTAGCCTCTCACAATTAATATGCAGTTTTTCAAACAAAAGGCAACCGATTATTAAGATGGTTTGCCTCCCCATCTTGAGGCACTAAGTAAATGAAGGACATTCATTCTTCACACTTGTTGATTTTTCAGTGAGGGTTAAGGAAAACAAAGAGTTCCAGGCAGTAGCAGTAGTTACAGCAGCACTAGTTTTGTTTTGGAAAGAATCTGTCACTACAGATTAATTTTATGCTGAATTCTTCAGTTAGAATGTAGAAGCACTGCATTACCACCATGATTATAACTGATTTCTAAGCAGTATTTTCATACATCATTTGTAACAATGTTTATAATTTATCTTCATATATGATTAGATCTTCCCGACTTCTGTGATCCATTAGCTGTTGCTATCAACTGAGTGCTAAATGTTGTTGTTGTTATTATTATTGTTGATTGTATGAGATTGAGAACTACAAAATTTGGGTTAACTCCCAACTGAATAATGTTTTATCACATTTTTTAATGCTTTAAAAGTTAAACATGGACATACACTAGGATAATGTGGTAGTCTCGGAAGCCTACTTTTCTCATGAAAAGTAGATTAATAAAGCATATGTAACATACATTATTTAGCTCATTTATCATTCACTGAACATGACATCCAGTAAACTATTCAATATGATCTAGAAGTTTGTGACAATGGACGGACAAAGACAATGGACATTGGATGGTGTTTTTAGGTAAAGACAGGACGATGGATAATGTCCAGAAACATAATATTTGTACTAAAATATTAATTAATATTAATTAATAATGTATTATTAATGTAATTCATTAATGTATTAATGAAGGACATACTTATTTTTTGTAATGAATATTTTACATATCTCAAATTCAATTCATATTATTCTAAACAGTCTAAATCAACTTTTGGCCTTGTACAGCTAACTACATAAACTCAAACACTTCTTTACATGTTTAAATAATGTACCAGTCTTACTTGGCTGAGTACTTCAGCTCTAAATTTCATAAAAATTCACTTAAGAAACAAGAACTGACAGATGCTACATAAGAGATGACTTTCTTGTTTCTCGCTTCAAATGAATTATTTCTTAAAACTGTCAGTATATTTCTGTATCTTCACCTGTTCGTACTTGCTGCAGGAGAACTTCTCATTGCTACTGGAAGTGCTATCAGACAAACTACATGCTGAAGGGCTGCTGCTCACTGTAGCTGTGTGTGCTGATCCTGATATTGCAAAGGAAGGCTATGACTTTCAAAAAGTGGGACAGTGGGTATAACATATACATTCAGTGTCAGGAGTATCATCCTTGGAAGTACTGTCATCCACTGAAGGCATAACACCCATAATCCTTCCCTCCTTTCCAGTGTGCTGCCACACAAGTGATCTCATAACATATTTAATTTTTATTTATCTGTTTGTGCATATGGAACAGGGGTTGAGAGTTTTTGTCTTCTTCACATCCTTACAAAATGAGGAATGGAGAAGCACAACTCATATTCTTGCCTAACAATCACTGTTGCTCTGCAAAAAGACTCTTCATTTACAGGGCTTTGGGGCTGAAAGACAAAGGCCTTCTATGATAAATTCAAATTAAATTAATATTTCTCCTTTTGAAGATAAAGTGCAAGGATTAAAATTTATTATGTTGATTACATAAACACCCCTATGCAAATCAAGAATCAACTTCATGCTGAATACTTAATATAGTACATAATAATACATTTAACTTCAAAATTACTATCATTGTGTTTTGGTTCCAGAAGAAGGATACATAATACATATGGAATCTTGTTGCTAGGAGCAAAGCAACTGTAACCACAGTTAAGCGGCTTTAATGAGAATGCATGCACACATAAAACACTGAAATTAAATTACATGCCAGTGAACTATTTTATAGAACTTCTGTCACACTTCAGGTATGCAGACTATATCTCCCTCATGAGCTTCGACTACCATACAGCTACCTCAGATAATGTGACGGCGCTTAACTCTGCTCTACACAAACTGCCAGGGGAAACTGGTGATGATGCCACACTGAATGTGGTAAATCTCTTTCATCAACCTACTTTCTAGAAATTACTGTTAACAGTCATCTTGTAAGCCAGAGCAGAATCAGTCAACATTCTTCTTACATATAACATCATCCATTTATTTCCATTTCTCTCCATCTCTGGTCTGGTTACTAGATAATCATATTTTTAAATAGTGTTAAATCAATTTATGTCCAAAACTGTTTGGCAATCATAACACATTTTTAGAGTGTATCAGTCATGTTAAAAACTGTTCCATGGCTTGTTTTAATAGATAAAGTGGCCATTATGTGGCACCATGGCAGTAAATGACAGAGCCTCCCTGATGTTAAGGAAACTGGAGGACAAGTCCTATTGCCCCAAGTTTACGTGTGTGTGGAAATGTTTTGGTAATGAACTATATAGCCATTCAAAAGTGTTCCGGCATCAGTAGGATTAGAACTGAGGTTACAGAAGTAATGTATGCTAGGGGCACTTTTGAAAGAAATGGGGAGTTAGGGGGAATGACGTGAATGACTATTTGAGTTTATCACTACCTCCTCCCCCGTTCAGCAACAAAAACAATCATCATGCTGTTCACTGCAACAGTAGGACAGTACAACTTCAGTTGCAAAAGTAGCTTTAATGTCATAAGGCAGTACACCCCTGGGATTAAAATTTATCAGACAGATGTTATCAACAGAAAAAAAAGGCTTCTGTTCAAGAAATAACATGACATTCAACTAAATGTGTAGTTTTATATTCCAGTGACAAGCTTTGGTGTGCAAGCAACACACCTGTTATTTCAGATCGCAGAAAAAATAAAACTGTTGGCTGAATAATACCTACTCTCATGTTGATAAACATAAACTGATGCTGCTCATTACTTTTGCTAAAACCATTCTACAATCTAATTTTTAAAAGCAACTATATTTACTTGCCACATAACCACTACATGACAGTAAAATTCAGTACTCCCCATTATTTACTAGGAGTACAGCGTGAACCAGTGGCTCAATGGAGGAATTCCTGCAAAGAAGCTGCTTGTGGGCATACCTCTGTATGGCCGAACATACATCCTTGCAGATGGTCAAAACC
This sequence comes from Cryptotermes secundus, assembly GCF_002891405.2. Lineage (NCBI taxonomy): Eukaryota > Metazoa > Arthropoda > Insecta > Blattodea > Kalotermitidae > Cryptotermes > Cryptotermes secundus. The sequence continues at coordinate 5,554,748 of NW_019724742.1, forward strand.
ATGGACTGGGTGCTAGTATCATTGCCAATGGTACTGCTGGTCCATATACACGGGAGCCCGGATTCCTCTCCTATTATGAGGTATTTCAGTCTCCATTCCTTCAGCACAAATGATTCCTTGCTCAAACTATACAAATCAAATAAGATTTAAATGCATACAACGTAAACTTAATAGAAATATTCTGCAGAAGGGATTATAAATGACATGCTTTATATATATATACTATATACTGTCTCACATGTAGGGTGGTATGCGTTATGAAATGACGAGTTCTACTTTGGATGATTGGATTTATTAGCACTTCAGTTACACACTCTCTCTTAATTACATTTAAATACAGAGCTATCTCTCATTTACACACTTTCAGTTCACCATTACACATGCAGTAGGATTCTGTCTTCACTAGTCGTCTCCTAGCAACGAATCTCAACACAGAGACTAGCACTTCAGATCATTACAGATATCACTGCACCACATCATACAGTCTTCTAATTCACATGCAAAGTCTTCACAGGCCGACTTCTAGTTCTTAAACTACAAACTTCCTGTGGCTGTCTCACACAGACAACTGACTGTCACTTAAACACTCTCAAATACTGGAATCTCTTGTCTCTAACTGTCGTTACATAGCCTCCACAGAAGAAAGCCTATACTGTTGAAATGTGTTATCGAACGATTGCATAGCAATGGTCACAGCAAAGGCTCCATAGAAAGCCAATCACATGTTAGCCAGTATTCTTGCAGTGTTCATTGATTTCAAATTCAAGCAGATCCAGACAGAGGTTGAGAAGTATATTCACAAACCACTGGATATAGAATGAGTCACATATCAGAACAAATGTTCCAATCACTGGAGCAAATCTAGGCAACATAATGTAAAATATACATAACATAATTCAATATAACAAAAAACTCAATGCAAATGAACATATTAACCATTTATGCAATAAAATTCCTTATTTACTTACTCATGGAGCCGAGCCCTTCTGGAGAAGCCACCAATTCTGCAGCTACTCAAGAATTTCCCAGCATTTTATGGAACCCAAAGGTTCATTACCATGTTCACAAGAGTCCTCCACTGCTCCCTATCCTGAGCCAGATCAATCCAATCAATACCATTCCATCCTATCTCTCTAACATCCATTTTAATATTGTCCACCCACCTACGCCTTGGTTTTCCCAGTGGTCGCTTTCCTTCTGGCTTTCCCACCAATATCCTATATGCATTCCTCGTCTCCCCCATTCATGCTACATTCCCCGCCCACCTCATCCTCCTTGACTTGATCATTCTAATTATACTTGGAGAAGAGTACAAGTTATGAAACTCCTCATTATACAGTTCAATAAAATTCCTACAGTTTGTAAAACAGTGCAACACCAGACATCATTGCATCTGTGCGGAAGTCTATTTACTAAACTGCTCCCTAGAAACAGGTTCCATAACCTGGTTGAGTGTGCTTACGGGACTAAAGGTTGTTTACAGGTCTAGAAACGTTCTGGCCATTCATGTTACAATATATATATGGGGCACATGGTAGCATAGTTGGTTGAGACACTATACTACAAGCTATAAGATTATACGTTCAATTCTCAATAATATCACTGGACTTTTCAAGTGATCTAATCCTTCCAGCAGCTCTATGGCCCTGGAGTTGACTAAGTCTCTAACATACATGAATGCCAGGAATCTTCCTGGGGATGAACAGTAGCCAGTGTGTAAGGCTGATAACCTCACTGCCATTTGTGAGCTGACTGTCTAGAAAATGTGGGAGCCTTGATGACTCACAACCCTGTGGGCCTTAACAGCCTGTTACAGTGATAAAACTAACTTCACAGAGCTCAGCCCTTCTTCAGAAGCCACCAACTGTGCATCTACTCAAGAACTTCCCAGCATTTTATGGAACCCCAAGGTTCATTGCCATGTTCACAAGAGTCCTGTATTGGCCTCTGTCCTAAACCATATAAATCCAGTCCACACCACTCCATCCTATTTTTCTAAGTCCCATTTTGATATTATCCACCCACCTATACCTTAGTTTTTCTAGCAGTCTCTTTCCTTCTGGCTTTCCACCAATAACCTATATGCATCCCTCTTCTGCCCCATTCATTCTATTTGTCCTGCTCATCTGTTACAGGAATAGCTTTACCTTCTATATATGTATACATATATAGAGAGTGAGTCATACTGAAATGTTATACACTGATTGAAAGGTTGTGTTCAGAATATCAGGCAATGGATAAAGTCTAAATTCAATAATCCCAAAGAAACAAAAGATGTCTGCCATAATATACAGTATAACATTTGATTAAAAATTAAAAACACACAAGACATCATAGTTTAGAATGTAGTGTAAAATATCATATGGTCCAACAAGGAATGTTATCAATCATTTAAATTCTTAAGATATACACAGGTAAGGCTATTGAACTTGTTTATGTTTTTTGCTTGCTTCTCAAAACAATGACTGTTAAAGTAGTGCGCACATTGATGATATTTGAGAGTAACACATATTTATTCATTCTTCTAGGTCTTCTTTTGGTGTGCAGTGATCAAGGCTAGTTCTTTCTGACTGGCCCAACTGTGTAGTAACTTTTCATTCCTTACATATCATAATGAACACAGTACAAGTTTCTTAAATGCTGAGTTGAAAGAATAACAATGAACAGTGGCCAAGTTAATGTTCATATAAAGAATACAGATGCATTTTGTCTGATCGTCAAACTTTTACATGTACCTGGCAATATGAGTCACCAACTTTTCAAATTTAGTCAATTACATATCATTTCTCAAGAACAATCTAACCTAAGGTGTGATCATAATTCCTGCTGTAGAAACTGATAACCTTTTCAGCCCCAAGTAAATCCCTATATTTACTTCCATCCATTTTTGTAACTGGTCCTATCTGGCCTCTAACATGATATGCACTAATCACTCCATGTAATGCCAAGGGCCCAACTGAATACATGTTCTTCTGCCACTCCATGTGATACATATGCAAGCAATGTGAAATTAGATTTCATACAGCATATCCAAATTTTGTACAATGTATGACATACATTTGGTAAACCTCCATCACTCAATAAATAGTATGGATACAAAATACAAAAAAGAAAGAAAATTTCTTTGGCCCAGTTGGCTATCCATATCACCAGGAGAATTTCACAGCAACCAAGAGGACATAAGAAAACAATAAGAAATGGCCAAAATACAAGTTAAATCTTTAAAGTAATTGCTTAATTATGCCACTTGCTGGTATCCATCAGATCCCAGGCTTGGCCATTAGTGACTGGAATCCAGAAAGGTGGCATTACAACTGACCATCAAATCATGAGTGACATGTTTTCTATTCCCACAGATATGCATGGTAAAAGAGTGGAATGTTGTGACGGATGGTGCACAAGGATATCTGTACGCTTACTATGATGACAACTGGGTCAGCTATGATGATGTCAACACTGTCACAGCAAAGGTAAGATAGTGCTTTCCACAGGCATACTCTTCTACTCTGAACTATTATCACATGACTGTAACACAGTCAGTTCAGACAAGCAGAGAATCAAGGCTGACTCTAGCAGAACCATGAGAATTATTCCTTAACCTTAATATAGTGCCTGTCATAAGCTAGCCTAACTTCTCCAACAAATTTGTATGTCTTAGTCTTGACTTGCATCTGTTTCTTCCTTATGATAATTACTTGTAGTGAAGTATTAGTTTCCATATTTCGAAGATTCTGAGGCTGTTCTGTCAGAAAAACCAAACAGAATAGTTACAGCATATAAACTGCCAATCAGGCATGCACTGTACAATCTTCTGGGTGGGTCATGTTTGAATCAAGAGCCCAGGAACTGGTAGAATATGAAGTCTTTTATAACCATGACATATGATATTGCTTTTCCCTAGATAACATTTTGAGTATAAATTATGATGCTCCTCAGTATGCAGTTTTCTCCAGGCCTCCTATCCAATAGTTATATAGGGCACTCTCCTCACGGCTAAAGCCGCTGGGAAGTGAAGCTGACCACTCACCTCCAGTTAGTGTCAAGTTCAAGAATACATGGATCTACAAATCCACACCCTTACAAATCAGGATGCAGTGCCCAATTACTTAACCTTTAAACGCCAGACTTCAAAAGAGTGGTAAGCTTGAGCTGGCCAGAGTTTATTTAAATGCCCGCTGCTGGTGCACGTTTAAATGCCCGTTGCTACTCTGCGTTTAAATGTCCGTTCCTATTAGGCGCTTAATCAATTTTAAGCATTGGGTTTAAAAATGCTGTATCTTGCTCAATTTTTATGATAAATGGATGGTATTAACTTCGTTTATATCAGCAAAGAACATAGTGTCACATATTATAACGGAAGATTTGAAATTTTTAATACAAAGTGTTATACTCTATTTTCAGTTTTTTGTATTAATTTTGATGCGTACTGCAAAAATGGTTTCCCAGTTCTTCACAGAGTTGTTCTGCATCATAAATTCATTTCTGGTTGTAACACTTGACGAATTTTAGCAGTCCCTGGTGTCATAAAACAGATGGAAGCAATAAAATCATTTGGTCTTCTGCTAGCCCTGCTTACACTCTTCAGATTTTCGAATCTTTTGACTGGAGGACAGAAGAATGAAAGCATGGCTATTCAAGAGAAAGCTAGAGGGGTCCCTTCTTCAGTGCTAAGACCTTCCGTTAGAGCTGCAAACGTTTATTGCCCCTTCTATTTGAATGAGCAGACTGCTGCATCGTGGCTAAGATACAGAGTGTGATCTGTTTTCTGTGCATTCGTAGTGAAATCGAATACTGTAGTATAATTTCAGCCTATATATAAATCAAGCAGGTAACAACAAAAAAGGTATGTACATCGAATTTTACAATATATTTTTAACATACCTATCTGCAGAATCTGCAATAAAATTACTGGATCGTGGATAAGTTTTGGCATAACTCATACGTATATTTTTATTTGCTGTTGTTCATTTAGGTATCAATTTAATTCCTCTATTAGGATTTTACTCAAGTCTGTCTGGTAATTATTACATTTAAAATAAATAGTTAGGACTGTGCATGTGCTTCCACTAGTGGCGTGTGCGCGCGCTCCCATTAGCGGAGTTTAAATGCCTGACTGGCACAAACAGGGCACTTTGGCCACAACGACCTTACTCATGAATGGCACAAACGGGGCACTTAAAGGTTACGCATACAGACTTTATACCCTACCTGTCCTTCACCTTCTTAGTTCCAGAATCTCTCTTCAGCATCCCGCTCTCTAACATTCTGACTCCCTTAGGATGAGGGACCAAATTACACTGCCATACAAACCAGATACAATCACTTTTGTACATTATAATCTTTACATTTTTAGATACCAGTCCAGAAATGATTCTGAATGGAATTCCCACAAGCATTTTCCAAAACTAATCTACTCATACTTTCAAATGACCTACTATCTTTGCATGGGGACACATGGTGGCATAGTTGAGGCACTACACTACAAGCTGGGAAGGTTGCAGGTTCCATTCCCAGCTAGGTCACCAGACATTTTCAATTGACCTTATTCCTCCAGCCACACTGTGGACCTAGGGCTGACTAAGCCTAACGGAAATGAATACTGAGAATATTCCTGGGGGTAAATGGTGGGTGGCCAGCACATAAGATGGCAAGCTCAATCACATGTGAGTCAACCGTCTAGTACATGTGGGAGCCTCAACATCTCACATCTGTATGGGTCTCCATGGTCTGTTTCAAGGATAACTTTACCTATTTTTATACTATGGCTCCCTCCAGCATTCTGGTAATGAGATATCAACATACACTTTAGTTTTCTGTGTTTATGTCTTCTGGTGTCTAATTGGGCTGGAGTTTTTCTTTATATTTACTGCATTAATGCAGTGTAAGGTTGTTGCAGGCTCAGTTCATCAGGGACAAGGGCTTGGCTGGAATAATGGCTTGGGCCTTAGAATCTGAAGACTTCTGCAACAACTGTGGCGAAGGAGCAAATCCCCTTCTCACAGCAGCCAATAAAGTGCTGGGGCGCCTGTGATGTAACAATGAAAATAACTATTCTCCGATGACAGAGGCTGGGTCATGGAACCATACAGCTTACTCTCTAAAATAAAAACTTAACAAACCTTTTCATGTAAGTACTTACAAAAATAGCCACAAAAAATAATAAAACACATTAATATTCAGCATCAACTAATATGTGGGAATTTTGTTTACATTTGTACATGTCTATAGAGAACTTTAAAAATGTCTGCCCAGTATCGTGACCCCCATTGCCTGATATAATGGCTCCTACTTGAAATGCCACAGCAGCTCTCTATATATGAATACCAGTACATACACTGTGTTTCTCAATGTACTGTGCACACAAGCCTCATCAGTCCTCAATTATTCTCTGTGGACTATAGGCTCATACACCACCACTAGGCCCAATCTGTACCCTCTCAATTCAATCCCTAACACTATATGCCCTTCCAGAAAGTTCATAACTATTTTAACACAGAACATGTCATTTCATTTTAGTCATGTACTGGGTTCTCGGACTTTGTCCATCGTCCGGGTTCTAAATAACTAAGAAAAAAACACGTTTTGGAAACTGGATCTGTTTCTGTCCTCAGGTGAGGGAAGACGCCTACCCTGCTGGGTCCAACAGAGTATGACTTCCCTCACCCAAAGATGGAAACAGATCCAGTTTCCAAAACGTTTTTCTTTTCTTAGTTATTTAGAATCTGGAAGATGGACAAAGTCTGAAAACCCAGTATCTTTGAAGAATTTTGTCATGTTTTTAAGTAATCACAAATTTAGATTTGAGATTTACATTACAACAGGAGGGGAGGGGGGCACCACTTGTTCCTCCTCTCCTCTGGAAAGTTCTGCTTGTATGTTCAGTACACATCCACACTGCAGAGTTCGGTTTAGTCACACAGCTTACACACCAATTTGCATTCGTCTATTACTTGTCTGATATTGCTCAGTGAAACATGCATATCTTATTCATGTTTTTTTTATTAATTTCCAACAACTTTAACTATCTTGAAGAAAGTCTTGTTTATAAACAGAACCTCACTTCACATCTCAAGCAGACCTGGGTGATCTTTCTTGTGAACCTCATCAAAAACTCAATCCCAACTTTTGTCTAGTTTGACGGTTAGAATTTTCTATTAAAAAAAGGCATATCTTTATTCTGCAAGCATCAAAAAGATATTTTATTAATCTTTCTCAGAGAGGCAATTTGGCATACTACAATAATGCATACTGCCATGCAAGCCGTGTCAACAGCATGATCAGGGCAACTATTTAACTGGAAACAAATACCTTCAGCTCCAACAGCAACATACGTTCATATGAATGAATTATAAGATATGTACTGTCAAACCTGACTGACAATTACTTGAAGAAACGATAACCACTTGAATAAACATTGATTCCAGCGGAGGGAGAAAAAAAGTCAACCCTAACACAAACATGTGAGCACTTAAAGCTGCAAGCAAAAATTTCTTACGAAACTTAAAGCAGAAATTAAAGTTACTTGGCGAGGATCCCCTCAGCGGCTACAAACTCATGGGATGTAAAATGTCATTAAAAAAAGTCACTTTTTGGCTTGAATGTAACTTGGGTGCTGTTAGTAATGAACATACGAAATACAGTAAAACTTGGTTATAGCAACATCGGTTTCTGCGACACCTTGTCTATTGCGTCAAATATTCAATGGTACGAACTAATTCCTCATAAAGCAACTGTTTTTACACCTTGCTTAGTACGACATGCACAAATGCATCAACCTCGTATGTAACGTCATTTTCATTCCTGAATTTCTCTGATATCGTGGGAAAGTTCGATGTGTCTGCCCACCCTCACTTTCTCTACTTGCTGACATGACTGTCCTGGAAGAATACGACCGCGGGCTGCAAGAGAAGCGTGGGTTTTATGCAAAAACAAGGGTGTGGGGTGGGACTGCGTGAATAGTGCAAGAGGACGCGGCAGGTTGTAAACTGCATTCCTTTCCTAGAATCTCGTCTAACAGGACCTCACATTGTCTACTTACCCTATAGTGTTCCTGCCTAAACCCAGAGAAGTGCAGTAGCGAAAACATGGCAATGAAAAGGAAAGTTTTAAGCATTGAAGAGAAAGTTAAAGTGATTTGTGAAATACTGTATGTATTGTCAGTGAAAAGCGCTGTAATGTGTCTCTGATATTACACATTTGGGCAATTCCACGTTAATGTTACGTTAGTCTGTACTTAACTATGTATTTCACTAAAAAATGCAACATTTTAACTCGGTTTTTGGTAGATTTTTACGTGACTAACATAAGGCTACTGTGGAAGTGCCCATTTCGGTTATGACGACATTCGTTTATAATGACACTATTTTTAGGTCCCTCTGATGACGTTATAACCAAGTTCTACTGTACTTTCATATAGATATGGTATCAATGCAGCATGTTAGCTGTCTACCACTGGGCACTGGTACAGTCACTCTCAGAGGCAAGGCACAAACACTAGTAGCTACACAACAGGCGAGTTCATTATGCAATTTCCAATTTTATGTTACGTGTTTACATTCATGTTTTTTTTTTTTGTTTCACCCCAAATCCGAGGGCGTTAGTTATCTTTGCCATCCAGTGTAATTTATGGTTCCTGTTAGTGTCATGATACAGATTGAAGAATCAGATGGGAAGTGTACACTGTTAATACTCTTGCTGCCAAACCTGCCTGTGCCAAGCTTATCTATTCACAAGCTAGTATTTAGTTCTACAGGATGGTTATATTAACTTCTGTGATGACATGTATTTCTGTTTTGAGCTGCCATTTCATGAACACTGTTATGTAAGTATTAGGCAGTCTTCACCATAGGCACTAAATAATCCTATACACCACACGTCCTTGGGACCTACCATCCTGAAGACCAATTTGATTAATGCTATGCAAACCATGGAGCCCTTTAAGCAAATTTTTCATATTGGAAAATAAGGTCAGAAATCACTTCTTTATGGGGAAGAATCATGTCCATGATTTATTTAAACCATCTTGCAGTGCATACACTCATCTATCTCCTTCTCTCACTCGCACTACATGTTTCGGCATAAAAATGCCATCTTCAGGTGCTTACTCAATCCACGCCAAACTACCCAGCAGGCCCAACAGTATAACACATGCAGTCACAGGAGCAAGACACAACAAAAGCACAACACACACACGATAGTGAAGGAGTGCTCCAACAGAGGAGGATGGGCGTGACTGGCGTAGTGAGGTGCGACGTAGCGATGAGGAATCCTGAACAATTTTAATATTTTTAACGTTTGACATTTGTCAATGTATATGATAGATACATATTTTAGTTATTTTAATGTGAGGACAAGGCATGCAATGAACTAGTTTGGCGTGGATTGAGTAAGCACCTGAAGATGGCATTTTTATGCCGAAACATGTAGTGTGAGTGAGAGAAGGAGATAGATGAGTGTATGCACTGCAAGACGGTTTAAATAAATCATGGACTTAAATCAGTGCAACAGGACGCTAAAATATAACATTAGGGAAGAATCATTTTAGATTCCTGAATTTCTCTACTTTGTACTCTCCATACTTCTCACAAAGGGTAAAACAGAATGAGACTCAGCATCACTGTAAAACTGGCTCAAAGCCTTTTAATTTTAAGAACATCCAAGAATATGTTATACTCAAATTTATTACTTCAACACAACAAGGAATGAGAAATTATTTCTCCATATAAATTACAAAGCAAGTGAGCCATTCATCCCAACAAAACACAATTCATTGGGATTCCTGTGGAGATATTAGGGCTCGATGTGTGTCCCTCAGGTACTAGAGTGCATTCATTGTTGCCCTGTGGTCCAGGAACTGGAAAAGCAAAATTCTCTGTGCATCGCACAATGTCATCAATGACTCTCCCACATGCTGCTAGGAATATCTTGTCTATCTGCCATTCAGCCCACACCTTGTGCATCAAGATTACTTCTGTGGATCAAAGAAGCACTTTGAAGAATGCTTCCAACATGATCAGACGAATGCTAAAGTGTGCCAGTGGCCGCAAACACTCTGGAACTGAATATGCAGTGTGTAATTTGAACAAGTACCTCAACTGGGATGGTGAATAAATGGAGAAATACAAGATTTGTCCATGATGAAGTAATAAATATAAGTGTAACAAGCCTTCAACTGTTCTTTATTGCACAGCCCAAGCAAATATCAATGACAAAGAAAAACACGTGTATACAAATAACAATGCATAAATCAAAAGTTTTCTTGATAACAGCTGCATTACAGACCCCATCAAATTAAACGCGTAAGTGCGTCCACAGCAGTTCTTACACCACGTAAAATATTCTGAGGTTAGCTTCACTAACTACAGGTCATGTAAGTCACAACATGAAATGTGTTTATGTGAATCACTGGTGTTCTTGCAAGCACTCAGCTCTTTACCTCAACCTGAATGATCACTGTGAATACAGGAATGACATGTCGATATTCATGCTCCATCCAGTGGACAAGCATCCTTTCCAATTGCTCCATAAACAGTTATCCAATATGTACTGTGGTCACAACACACAATACCCTCACTGCATATTTACAGCTTTCCTTAATTTTGTCAGTCTGCTCCCTAGAAGGCCAACTGACACTGATTAGGCCAACCATGTGTCCATTACATTCACATCTAATTTTTTCAAGAGTAACAAAATTCCTTTGCCTCTTTCCTCCAGCACCATCAGTTATAAATTATGGACTGTAAAGGTAAGGTAAAGCTGTCACTGTGCGTAACTAATTAAGATCATGAAGGCATATGAGGGAGCGGATGTAGACCCACATTTTCTTGACTTCAGCACTAGCTGGAGGTGAATGGTCTGCTTCATGCCCCAGCCAATTTACTCCCAGGGAAAGAGCTCCTGGTACTCATTAGATAGGAGGCTGAGTGGACTCCAGAGCCAGTCCAGATGACATGGAGAAAATTCTGGACCCCACTGGGACTCGAACTCTGACCTCAGTCATCCAGCCCATAGCCAGTCGCTATATTGACTACACTATCCTGGCTCCTGGACTGTATCAAGTTAAATGTCATTTGAGACAATGTATGACCTGCAACTGCACAGATTCAGCATGGCTAACTTCACCTATGTCAATGACAAATAGTGCAGAGCTCAATTGTCTCTCGAGTTGTTTGTACACAAGACCAGAGATTTTAAGGAAACCATGGATAATTGTACATGCAATCAGACCTGTTGCATCAGTCGTCACTGCAACAGAACTGTTTTCTGTGGTCTGTGTCAAGATGTTACAACCAGGTTTCAAGCAGTTCTGCACAGGAATCTGGAAGGAGAGAACTTGAGCTGGAGGCAGGGGAATAGCCACTGTTGGAGCCGTTACCAGGAAACATAATAACAGGCTGAGAACACTATACTGTGTGCTCTAGTGAGCTGTAAAATGTGTAAATAACAATAGTGTCAGTTATCTGTAGTTATGGCCTGTAAGCGGTCAATAAATCTATTGACCAATCCAAACCCTGTCTATAGTCACGCAAAATATATATGTAACAATACTCGTCTCTACAAATAAAAAAATCAACTTTCAATCTCCTGTCACCCACCCATTTATTTGGCTGTCAGCATGTTGATTCAAGCTTCTCCCACAACTATTAGCTGAGTTACAAACACAGCTACAGCACATGATCACCTCCCAGCATTCTAAATGGGGTAAGAAGTGACACTTCATAATGAATTTAAGGCCATCACTGGTATATGTCAAATGTTCCTCCCCATCCATGATGATGATGGCTTCGGGTCTGGTCAAGTGGGATTTGTGGTGGACATAGTGGTGCTGGGGCAGGTTTTTTAGAGTACTTCAGTTTCCCCTGCCAATCTTCATTCCACCAATTACTCCATAATCACCTTCACCTATCATCTGGGGCTGGTACAACAGACCAGAAGTTGCAGCAGTACAAGGGACTTAGTCCCACCCCACCAGCAATAAAAATGATGGAAGGCTTTGCCATGTAAAATGTATCACTTCAGGCTTTAGCATGTGTTATTACAGTCCACCCAAAGCTGTGTGAAATGCACAAGGAACGATCATTTTGTTAGCACAACACATTTTTAAACAGTGCGCTGAAAACTGCTCAAACACTATCCTTAACCAATACATTTCATATGCAGAAAACCAAACATTGCATGCCTCCATGTTCTAAAAATAGTTACATAACGCAGATAAAAAGTATGGATGAAAAAATCACGATGTGGTTCAAAGCATCTGGTTACGTGTGTGTGATGTAGTAAGTCATATAAGCACTTTATTTCTTTTAGAACTTTGGTTCTTGAAACCTATTACGTTCAATTACACAATCTCCCCCCCCCCAAAAAAACAAAAGAGACATCCTGCACAAATAAAGTAACAGAGTAACCCCTCACCAGCAGATTTCAAGTTCATGAAGCTTACCATGTGGTCACTTTTACAGGCCGCCAAGACTGGACATTATGTAACCACGGTTTTTGTTGCAAACATGTGGCAAAAACAACTGATTTCTGCACCACTTCTGAGGAAAGGCACTAATGGCACCTTGAACCATTTACTTGCCAACTGCATGTATCATGAATGTAACCCCATGGTTTACAAAAATCCTGTATTGATTATGCACCGTAATACTGTGGCATACTGCTGATCAAGGAGTACATGTAAAGATGTCCCCTATGTTTTAACTAATTAAGCACTACACCATGAAGGTGTAGGGAGAAAGGGAAGTACAGATCTGCATTTACTTGACCTCAGCACTAGCTGCAGGTGAGTGGTCAGCTTCACGTCCCAGCCACTTTACCTCTGTGGAAAGGGCCCCCAGTACCCATTGGTTAGGCTGGGTGGACACCAGAGCCAGTCTGGTCATGGAGAAAATTCTTGACCCTACTGGGACTCAAACTCAGGCCCCTTGGTCGTCCAGCCCGTAGCAAGTAGCTTTACCTACTACACTATTCTGGCTCACAAAGAGTACATGTACTTAACACAAATAAGGGTGTCACAGTAACAGCAGCTCAATCTAAAAACCATTCAGAACGCTGAGTATGTTATCTGGGTACATTACAAGTGATCACATCAGAAACACCTTGCAAGAAAGGGGAAGCCAGGCACAATTTCACATCACTTTATTCGTGAACAAGACATGGAAACAGCTTGTTTACCACTGTCAGCATCATTACACTACAAAGAATTTCAAAGCCACTGTAAACTCCTTCTGCAAATATCCTGAATACGATTACACAAGCACAAAAGAAAAATTACTAGGATTATTACACCACTTAGTGTATCTTACATCAATGTGCTTTGGGAATGAAAAACAGAAAAACTATTATTTTATACTACGAACAGCATTTAGAACAGCCTTCTACATGAACTTTCAGAATGACTACACATCTGTTGGTCATATGAAAAGCAATAAGCAGAGGCATGTGAAACATGGATCTCATCTTGTCCTTACGTAACAGTTCAGAATTTCATAATAAACACACCATACAGCGTAACACCTGAACATCAAAGGGGACTGACAGAGACAGGAAAGCAAGCACTCACAAAATAAAGGAGTGACTGTTTCGCTAGTTGCGAGCATCGTTCTGGGTGTTCCCATTCCTGTCCGTCGAATCCCGACCCCTGAAAGTGAGAGAACACTGATATCAAACCGTGTAATACCTAAGAATTTAAGATTCTAAAAGTGCAAATAAAACATAGCATTGTCTTCATTTGCGAACTAACACCTGTTCCATCTCATAATAAATTTTATGAAGATACTTTTCAGCATAAGAGGGCCAGATTAGATGAACTCAAAGTCCTTTGGTTTCCAATGTCATTTTGTTAATTTCTAAACACTGTAACGAAGATGTCCTTTCTTTTCATCACACACTGTGTCACAACATGCCATTTTCACAATATTAGGAACATCGGGCCACAGTCAGACACGATTACCACAGAGCTTACATGCAACCTGTAGATGTATGACAGGAAACAAAAACATATATACTGACATCACAAAGCAGCCACCAGTAACCACACAGTAGCAAGGCAAAGGTGCAAAAACACCAGTGTCCGTTTGTTAAATGCTGTTTCTTCTTCTAGATGACTGAGCTAAAACATCAGTATTTGGCATCACAGACCTACCCTCCAAAACCAACCTGGAATGGTTGAGAAGTGCAGGGGAACAGGTACTGGCAGTTTGGATACAATCAGAAAGGTACTTAGACAAGGTACCATATGGCACAGTACAGTCTACACACAGTTCCATTGCATGTGGTGCCTTTCAATATGGCAACATAGAGAACATATCTGTAGGACACAAATGGCATACAGGCAATCTCAACTACAAAAGGACCTGGTAGCCATCACACAATTACTGGCATGTTCACTACAATACGCATTTCTACTTCATTTAGTCAACCAGTCCAACACGCATTATAGAGGACGGAATAAACTTAAGATACTTTTATGACAGGTTTTCTAACATTCCTGAGTTATGTACAAAAATTTCTTTATGAAACTCACACCTCTCCATCATTCATCTGGTTGACTAAGGTGACCATAAATTCCTCTGTAGCATATAAATTTATGCCCAGTGCTACTTCTTTTCATAACTGTTTAATGCATAACATGATCACTACTTGGTTCCACATTGGTAAAGAGAAAAAAATAATAATGTTGCATTCTTGGTGCTTCCCCCTTAGTCAACACAAACATACATTCACACCAACGCTGCAAAATAAACAACTATACAATTTTCAGTGCAATTTATTTCAAGAAAGAAAATACAACTCATGCACAGCAGCTCAATGTGTGCATGTACTTGGGCACATGCAAGTAAAAAGTTTAGTTATTTAGCATTTACTGATGACAAAGGTCTACATATACCTTGGACACAAGCCTTCCGCCGGTCAGTAGCTATGAACTAGCTGATTTAGTGGGTACCACCAGAGTTCTTCACTTCTAAACAGGAAACTGTTCTCATTGCCTCAATACTGTGATGAATTAAAGACGTAAACTATTGTATCTCCAGAGATGAAACGGAGATCAGAAACCCATGTAAATCAATTCACAGTGCAGTCCAAACAAGATGAATATTCGACACCATTATTATTGTTTTTGGAGTGGGTGCACTGCGACTAGTTATTAATCTATTGTGCGTCCCCTTTAATATTCTACCAGTCGCCATGCCCTTCCAGTACTGGTGCTCACTATCAGCCCTGTTCTGCCAGCAATGTCGGCCACCTCTCTGGCAGTGGTCCCCAATACTTCCCCATCTACCGGAGAAATTGGAAACCACTTGGGCGGGAAACTTTGCCTAATTTTGCTCAGAGGTCTCCTAGACATGAGGATCTATTACGTGCTGTATATCTATGACACGGGACACACGGCTTAAAGTCCCTCCCGGAGGACTTGTTCCCTGAATTTTTCCGCCCTTACAAATTCCACGACCTCCGCCGGGTTTGAACCCGCATACCTTGAGTCATGAGGTGGGAACGTTACCCCTAGACTACAGAGGCTGCTTTCGACACCATAGTATGAGTTCAGTTTTATCTTGGTGACCTAAACACTTCCAACAATAGCAGAAACTGCAAGCAATTTACTGAAATTCCTGGCAGTGTGCGCTTCTCTGAACACTCTTCTTGTAGTCACAGCAGCAGTGGTGAATAGAACATTCCTCCTCGACCAGAACCAGCCAGGACTGGAAACAGTGACAGCAAAACCCACACAGCCAAGCCCTGATTCCAAATTAGAATGAAGTCCAAAATCTTGAGGGGAGGGAGGGGGATGCAGTTTCTTGGTTGAAAGGCACAAACAAAATTTCTTCCACTGCTCAGGCCAGATCACCAATTCAGATTTCCGTGATTTATTCCCATGTACATGAAACACTGGAATATATCCGGAATAGTATGCCATGTTAAAACTACATTTAGAAAAGTTAGAACAAAATTACGTAGTTCATAATCACAATACACGCCAGAAGTTAAATCTCCATGCTCAGTTTTGCAGAACAAATGCCTATAAGAAAGGAATACTGAATATGGGAATACAATAAAATACCAAATAAAATCATGGAGATAGAAAAAATGAGAGTTTAAAAAAGCAATGACGTCATATCTGGTACAACATACGTTTTATTCTGTAGAGGTATATATGTTAAATTAAAGATGGTATGTTTGTGAAAGGGGGGTATTTATTTTTAATTATAGAAATTGAACTATTGTATGTTTAATATGTATGGAACGTTTTCCTATGACAGTGAGTTGACAAGGAAGGAAGAATGGATTGATTGACTGATGTGAAATGGATTGAATTGATTACTCTGTTGGGGAACTTGTGTTGTCTTAAATTTTTAATATAGTTTTATATGGTATGTTTGTTGGACATGTTCACAATTTGTGTATGTAGTTGAATATTAAATTGTAGTATTACTGACTTTTATACAAATAATTTGACTTGTTATATATCTGGAGGCTGTACTGCAAAATGTGGATTTCTAGAACCAATAAAAATGAACATAATCAGTATGGAACTATCATCAAACTTCCTGGAATTTAACATGTCTGACTGCTCAAAATTCATGAAAGTGGTACATATATTCTATAATCATTTACAGATGCTGCCTACATCTTCCCTCTAAGCCCAACGCACAAGAGCAAATGCATATTTAATGTGGTTCCCTGCCATTCAAAAGAATGAATCTGATGGCAGCCACTTGGAAACTGGTACTCATATAAACAGCACCACAGAAATTCTATGATTACAAGAACACTTGTTAGCTGTAAATGTAGCTTAAGAAATACAAGTTTACCTACTCAATCAGAGTCATTTTGGGCTACCTTCCTCAACTGGCATTACATTGCTGACAGAGGGCACAAGTCTTACACAATGGAGAAATGAAGACTATCTTTGGATTCATATAACAGACCTTTATGACTCAACCGTACTGACAATGGTATCTCAACCTATTTGACAGGCAATTTATTGTTGTACAATACCAAAGAATGCCTTCCCATTCCAAATTACAGCTGTCCAGTACTGATTTGCAAGAGAGAAAAAGCACCTGTCAGGCCTTATTTCAACCAGAATCAAACTAACTCAGGGTACACGTTCTCGAAGGTGAAACATTTTATACTAAACACAAGTTATCTACTATATAAGCTTGTTAAATACAGTAAAATACTTTTCTTTTACATTCAGCTTTGGTTGGGGGGGGGAATGCAACAAAAGAATCCATGGCAGCTTCACGGGCACACAAAGCTTATTGATGGCCCCATGACTCTGTTCCTCTACCCCACCCACCTTTTTTTTTTTGCACGTGACGAACACAAAATTAGTTTGTTCTCTACACAGCATAGCACACATTAAGATGAAATCCAAATTTTTTTAAGAACATCCTGCACTGAAACACAGTGCATTATTTGGAAATTTAATTAAATGCATTTGATAGCAGATGTCCGAGAGAAGACAGTGGGCATTACGAAGTGGGTTACAGTGAGGACAGACAGGTATTGGCAATACCACAGCCCACACAGCTCTGCAGAATCTGCATCAGATCATGATAGACATGTGCAGCACTGTCAATGGATTCTGGCCAGCAATTAGAGACAGGATATGGTATCTGGATATGCAACAGCAATGTGTGATCAGCAACAGGTATGTGAACAAGCACATGCACCACCAGAATTGGATACATTATTAGAACAGTACTTTTAAAGACAATGCACAATCCTACTGTTGACATTTAAATTATGAAAAAAAAAATGGTCCATGGCTATGCCCCACTGCTGACAGTCCACAACCATGCCATACTAATGTAAAATGTTTCAAGTGTGACACACTTTCTAAGGGTGATATATTGGGTTTTTGGACTTTATCCATCGTCCTAGTTTTTAAGATAACTAATAAAAAACACGACGTTTCGGAAACTGGATCTGTTTCTGTCCTCAGGTGAAGGAAAACACCTATTCTGTTGGGTCCGTTAGAAAGAGCTAGCCTCAATCACTGGACTTTCTAAGGGTGTTTGGCTACCGTGGCCTCCAGACCTGTTCACCTGATTTCTCTATCATGGATGGAGGTGTTCCCTAAGTAATATCCAAGGATGTACTGCACTCATATTTATTTCAACATGGAAAACCAACAGAACAAAAAATCATGGAGAAACCCCATAAAGTGAAACCCCCAATGACGGTTCCTTTGAAGGTCAGTGGATTTAAACAACTGAGGATCTTACATGGAGGAAATAGCACTAACATTACTGAAATTTAATGCTAAATTTGGGAAAGCAGAGAATTCCAATGTTCTGTCCCTAATCGCCAATGAGATACAACCTGCTTAATTCCTGCTAAGAAGAAACTAGAGCTCAGCATTTGCTTCCTTCAGGTACTGCAGTGCTGAGCAACAGCTGTATGCACTCACTGTTGCCAAGTGGCTGAGGAACCAAGGAGAATGCCCTGTACACCCTTCAATTCTAACAATTTTAAACAGACTGCCCATAAGACCCTCCCCAATCCACCATTCAGCCTATGCCTTGCAACCTGCAATTTCAAACGCTGCAGATCACTGACGAAGCACTTGAAAGGGAACCACTTCTGACATGCGAATAAAGGCAGGAGACGCTGGTGGTGCACTGAGCCGTTCTTTCTGTGTAGCAATTCAACAAGCTGTACATCACAGGGACAAACATCTCAATTCATCTAATTACACACAGAAATATCTGTCCATCATTCCTTGCTGTTTTGGAGATCTATGGTGAAATAAAAACAGATGCCTGAAAACTTCTCAAATAATAATATTACAAGTACTGTCTCCTGAGGCATAATGTCTGGTAGTCCAGTAGAAGTTTAGGGTCAAACAGTAAGCCAAGCAACCAGCAAGAAGCAGGTGGCAAGCCAAGTCAACATCTTGGATTAGGGTTGCTGAACTGTCTGCATACAAAGACAATTTTTTTATCTCAGTGAACTTAAACAAGCCTTCATAAAATATAATGTAACAATCTACTGGACTGATCAGGTACATGTTTGCAAGCAATATATAACATGCAGAAGCTGGTTCAAAGGTGAAGACTGTTTCCTGTTATGTTATCTTTATTACATTAAGAATATAATTTATATTTCATGGGCACTCAGATGATGTGCTCACCTGCATGATTGACATCATTAAGAAACCAACTACAATGGCATGATATAACCATTCCTTCTTCAATTTTAACTGTAATGCAGGATGTCTGAACATACAGTTAGATGAGACATGTTAATTAAGGTAACACTGTGCTCGTTTTCAAGTGGGTCTTAACCATGAGAGCTACCCGTCTAAATGATCACAAAATACCAAACATATTTTTGTTCTATTTCATTTTCCCAGAATTCCTTAGCAAACACAATGAAATCACGTTCATAAATGAGGATTTACAATATTCAAAGTTAACTATAATTAACTACAACTGTACAACTACACATCAGAATGCATTCTTCAGTATCTCTCCAACAATCTGAACTGACACCCTGGGTGTCACAGCGGGTGTTTCCGGCCATAATGATGATGCAGTCTCTTCAGACCATCACTGTGCGCCTACTGCTACGTTATCTTCCAGGCCCCATGGTCTGTGACGAGCTCAAAGTGCTTGCTGCTATGAAGGTTATGACTACCAACACTAATTTGAATAGAATGGCTAGACAAACAGAGGGGAATGCAGGAAGGTATGCTGGAGGTGGGGGGGGGAGCATGACAGCTGGAGGGAGATGTGGACAGCATCAATCCACAGGACTTCTTTCTGCAGTCTCAACACAGGAGCAATAAACATACTTAATTCACAAGATACATACATTTACTTCATACTTTATGTAAACATACAGAAAACACTAAAAGCAAGAAAGGTCTCACTCGAAAAAGTTGGACCAGATGTGAAGCAGTTACTTCAATAATCCTACAATGTTTAAACAAAGTGCACATTCCTCCATGTGTCATCAACCTGCATGTGTGTAAACAAATTCACAGCTGTAATACACAACCCCCAGAAAGTGAAAGAACTGTGTAAAATACACAAGGTTTCTCATTATTTCCTGTATCTCACACAGTGAATAACTGTCAACCAATCATAATGGGTTTCTTTGCTGCAAGAACATGAAATAATAGAAGTTATCTGGAAAATCACTGTCTAAAGTTTGGAACATATTTTGTGAGATCTCCGGTTCTCACTGTGAAGTTCGCCACTGTCTTCAGGAATGTGATACCAACTTAACAATGTCACATCCCTGTACACCCACTGCAGCTCTTTGTATGATATCATGTCTCAATTCACCAGTACATTTCATCATGTCTATCCAGTGGTTCTCGAGCTATTCCACATTCAGACAGCAACAGATACCCCACAGGACCACAAAAGTGCCTAACAATGTACTGCCTGGCCAGACAGATCACGCAAAGTTACAACAGTGCAATGCACATAACAAGCTTTTCCCTCTGTGTACATGCCACTAGACAAAGCAGCTTCCATTACTTTACAATTAACTATGTCTCCCAATTCCATAACTAAAACACCAAAGCTTCTTCAGGTTAATTTGCATTATTCACTGCTTACATTACAAGATTTTCAATGTCAAAACCATGCCCAAGAGGGGGGGAAAAAAAATATTTTTACTGCTTTTTGACTATTTTAAAAAAGGGCTCGTTCAAAAATCTGAACTTTCACCTGCATATTTCACAGCATAGAAGTGTTACAAGGTGCTTATAATGAACATACATACACTGTGCACAACGTCTACATTTGTTTATGCTATAAAACTTAGAAGAGGCCCTGAAAACATGCCTCTGGCAAATAACTGATCGAGACAACTTGCAACGGTTCCAATTTTCACAATGCTTCCAAAAACCTAATCAACCTACATTAAGTATACAACAGGAAAACACGTTATTGTTATCACACAAACTTTGTAAAGAAAGAATTCATCAGTTCTAACATATTTACTGCCATAGGGATTTCTGGCATCTTCTGTCTCATGCCAATTGATGAAACTTGTTGGTTTTACAAAAGTGTGAAATATCACACACACTGACAGAGTGTTGCAGCATGCATAAGCCATAGCAGACCACGCCCTCAACCCCTGCATGCATCCAACGTACATGTGGTGTTACAATATATTTTAAGCATTAGAGTGGGACCCTAGAGTCTTCACTAGCAGCAAGGTAAAGGGTTTGCAAAAGGCGTCACTGACTGCAATGGCATTTAACATGTTAAATGACTGAATCAAAAATAAATGGAGCTGAGTTAAGATACTTTGAAATGCCTTATTTTGAGGCAGTATTGGTATGAAGAGTATTAAAAAAAAAACATGGAACAGGATAAGATACGGCAAATAATTATGGACAGAAGCTATTGCAGTGCAGCATTATGTATGCTATAGGGCTGTTTTGTGCAACATCCACAGGTCCAATACATCTTACCATACAGACTTCCACATTTCTTTAGCGCATTTTAAAAGTACACTTTTCCCTTCTCAAAAATCTAACTAAGAAATTTCATTGCTGGCTGTATCAGATACCTATTACATGAGATTTTGCAACCATTTTGGAGTTGTTTCAAAGTAAAGACTACACGATTCAAGTACAACACAGTTTATAGCTAAGTCACATCTATAACTGAAGGTATCAAACGAATACAAGAACATGGAGTTTAAACACAAATTATGTTAAAATATCTACTAATTATTTTAAAAACTTCAAAAGGTAATGCTTAAATATTGGGAAAACTTCTTGTTCAATCCACTTCTTCTGACTGCATAAATGTAACAGCATTCCCTTCCCAGAAGCAGGATTCTTACCTGCTCCTTGAGCGAGATCTGGAACGGGAACGACTTTTAGAGTGGTTTGGGGGTGAACGGGAGCGTCCATGGTCCCTGGAGCGAGACCTGTCCTTGGGACTTTTGTCTCTGGATCTTGACCTGTCCTTTGGTGACCGATCATGATCTCTAGAAGACCTGTCTTTTGGAGATCGATCCCTGGGAGATCGAGAACGAGAGCGGCTGCGCGAACCACTGCGTGACCTGGTGCGACGGTCCCTGGAGCGGGAGCGAGACCTTGAGCGTGATCTTGAGTATGACCTGAACAGCCACCAGGAGAAAGAACATGTAGCATCATAAATATTATAACAACACAACATGTAAGTCACCTCAAAGGGCAAATTTTCATCTGGCAATCACAGATCAAAGTGAACACAACTGTCCCTCAAAATTACAAACTAATGACTAGAAAGAACTAAGCATAGCATAAATGTTTCAAGCACTAAAATATGAGCTCAATTTCAACATGGTACCTCGATATACGAATTTAGCATGAACCTCACTCAAATATAGGCTAAATGTCATGCAAAAATTGCCAAAAATAAAATAATACTCGGAACTGGATATGTGGATGAAATGTTTTCCTCTTTTCTCTAACACAGAGAATAATTTTTAAATGAACCCACACAAAATTGTTTCCCTTGTACCATTACAGAACTCACGTATTATAATGAACAGTGATTCAACTAAGAACCACTGGCGAGCTCTAGTGGACAATCGGAGAAGCTACGCTGAAGCAACTCAAGTCGTGCATGTCATATAAATCTGGGCGTGTGTGGTGCAGTGGCGACTCTATGCAGGACCCGAAGATTCAACAGAAAAACTGGCTTGTAGCAGAAGATGTGAAGGGGGACACAATTAACGCTTGCAGTCTGCGTAGACTTGTAGTAATTTTACTGTAGTCTCTAATGCAGGCTCAAGCCTGATGATTCTCAGAAGCTCTGAAGACAAATACAAAATGGCAGGACAGACGGAGCGGTCGATGGACCAGTCGTGCTACGAAGTCTCAGCTAATTTACTACGACGGGTCAGGACGATTTTTCTAACTCTCGCGTGGTGGATGGGTGGGTGTGTGCCCTCGCCTCTGAAGAATTCATAGGAGTGGCAGTACTTCAGCACGATTTGTTGACTTGTTTAGACTCTCAGTCGAAGGAAGGAGGTTGTGTTTTGTGATCTTATTTTTCAGCCATATTTCCTAAAAAATGTTAGGAATACATTATCACAATTTAGTCCACCAGTGTCTTATCAAATTAGCTTTGAATTCATTACTTTATTAAAGACAAGAACCCAAAAGTAATCTGTATCAGAAATAAAACAATACTGTACCGTTAAAAATGAAGAGCTTTCAAAACAAAATGAACACAATGGTCACACAGCATACATACCTGCGCCTGCCACCTCCACGACTACCCCTGTAACGATAGCAATCTCGAGCATAATGCCCACGTTCACCACATTCATAGCATCGATCCTCAGGATGAAAAGGTCTTCCTCGCCGTGGTGGTGGTCCACGAAAACGGCCACCTCCTTTTCCTCCCATGCCATTTGACATCTCTACTCGAACTCGGCGCCCACATATGGTTCTGAAGTTAAAATGTTTCAGTAATAAAACACTTACAAAGGCAGATTATAAACATACACCCTACATATAATGCAATGAAACCCAGGATTCCTCCTAGTGAAGACAAACTATACCTGGCATTTGTATCTAAAAAATCATTTTAAGTTTAAAAATTGAGTCTAACCAATTATTCCTCAAAAAGGAATTTCAACATCAGAAGACAAGTTTCAGAAGCAAACTTCTTGTTACTTGAAAATTAACAATTTATTTTACGTACACTACAATTTCATAGTATAAAAATTTTAAAGCTTACTAGAATTTGTGGCCATGTGAACTTAAAGCAGAAATTGTTCCTGTAAGATTTTAAAATCAGCCCTAATAGTTTGTTATCCCTGGTCTTGAAATTTGTGTGAAAAGTTCAAACAAAACCTTTAGTTCTTCAGACCTTAAATTTTCAAACCCCAAAATAAAATATTACAGCTAACCTGAAAGATATCTCACCTCTCAGAATTCCTACAAGAATTTACTTCTGAAAATTTCAACCTTACACAGGTAAAGTTGTCCTTTTGCTTAACCGTGCACTATGCCATTAAAATGTACAGGAGGGTGAAGGTACAGCTCCACTATTATTGACCTCAGCATCCAATGAAAGTGAGTCATCAGCTTCACACCCCAGTCACTTTACCCTTGGGAAGAGAGCCACTGGCACCTATGCACAGGAGGCTTGGTGGGCCCCAGTGCGGTTTGGCTGCCATGAATCAAGCCATAACCATTCAGCTAATAGCTTGTTGCTATTACCTATCAGGAAGCCAGGGCAAAAAATTCTGACCTTTAAAAAAACTGATGTGTCAATATACTCCATCTGAACTAAAGCCATGAAGCATTTTGAGAGAATATGTACACACTGAAAGTGAAACACTAGTTACAGTGACAACTGCTGCAGATGATGGGTACACTGGCTGTTTGAAAGTGAACTCGTGCAAATTGATGATTCAAAAGGCAATACCAAACTGTCTGGTAGAATGAGCAGAGAATTACAGCATCACTATAACAGAAGATGCTAATACAGTAAGCAGTGTTTCATACAGTTTGAATTTCAGGTAAAAAATACCCTTTCCTTTTATTAAAGGGTTTCCAAATTCAGATCAGTAACTACAGGAAATAATAATTTTTATTGCATATATTGTTTCAGATGTACGATTTTCAGTATTTATGATATAAAATCAAAACAAAGGAAAACCTGTTACCTTCAAAACTGTATGATATGTGAACATCAGTTGAAAATTACCTCAGTGGTCTACATTTCTGGCACTGTTGGAATTAAAGCCAGCGTTTATGGGTTAAGGGTAACAGAATCCAACTCAGAGATGACTCTCACCTCAAATTATTTGATTCTGCCTCCATATCTAAGCAAAGGCCACTAAGACCATTTCTTTGGGTGCTTGACTCAAGAAATTTCAGTGAGCACATAGCTACCAATTACAGATCAGCCATGTGCTTCTAGAATAAATGCAGATCCCATCTAGCACAAACATCACAGAATCATTAAGTATAAGGAAATGTCACTGATGAATGCTAACAGGCCAACATCTACATGCCATTCAAATGACAATGCACTGGACTAAACATTGTCAGGGGAAGGGGGGAATAGTCTTACTAAAATTTTCCACAGTCACAAGTACAAAATTCTCCTGTCTTATCTTATGCTATGCATCACTACGGAAACAAATGCAAACTTAAAATGACATCTGGGAACATACCTTCCATCCAGGCCCCTTACAGCATCTTCAGCATCACGTGGATCTTCGTATTCAACGAACGCAAATCCCGGTGGGTTTCTAGCCACCCACACATTGCGCAGAGGCCCATAGTAGGAGAATGATTCTTCAAGTTCCTGTTTTGAAGCTGCTGAACCTGTATTACAAAGTGTCTTCAAATACCTCAAAACTTGCTAAGTCTAACATGTAAAATACAAATGTTGCATGACCAACAGAGTAAAAGCTCAGCAAATTTTAAGGCTGATAATAATGTTCAGGTTTAAATATGGTACACATCAATGATGAAACTAATTTCTAAAACACAGTACAAATGGAAAATATATTGTTTCCTTCTGAAGGATACAGGAGGAGGATGGTCATCTGACTGTATTATACCATCTCAGCTGGTTGGACAGAGAAATTAATCCAGTTCAGTGTACTTATTTCTTGGATGACCTATACAAATGCATTTGTCTTCGTTCGTTCGTACACACACATATACACACACCACAAAAACTACAGACAGCAAAAATGATAACCCAGACAACGGTGAATGTTAAGTAGAATGGTATTTCAGAACAATTTCACACTGCAATATGGAACTTAAGAGAGGAAGGAGACGTAGCCATAACCTCAGAAACTAAGCTGAAAGGAACTCGAAGACTAGATCATTTCATATTATTTAAAAGTGGGGTACCACAAGAAAGACAAGCCTCTTCAAGTGTAGCAATTATGTTGTATAACAAATTAAGAAGTAGCATATATAGCCACAATCTTCTGACTGAGAATTACTGTGGGAATAAAAATTGCTAGAGGTTACCTCACAAAGGCAGGTATATACTCGCCAGAAGGACAAAAGAATGCCAGGAATTCCACAATACATAGAAGCTTACTGACACAATAAAAATGATATTGTAACAGAGGGTGAATTAATGACGCATGTATTAGTAATCATTCAGTTCAGAACATTATACATATGGAGAAGTCTTAGGGTGGTGACTGACTTGTGTAACATTTGCCTGTAATGTAACGTTCGCAGCGAGCATGTTACATTACACAACTGGTGAGGTGCACCGAATGCTCGTTTTGAACGCTCGGCTCAACTGCACTCCACTTCATTTCATTCAATGTCAGATATGGAGGTTGTGTTATCTGCATTCCTTTTACTTTTAATACGCTGTTATTTAAAGAACAGAAGAAAATGCCTTTCAATAACAAACTTGTATAAAAACAGAAATGAAAAGAGTGGATTGAATTTAATGAGTATTCTACAAAATCAAGAATTCACATGTCGGACATGAATGCTCGTTATGACACCGCTCGACTGACTGCCTGACTTGTAATGTGACACTCAAAAGAATTCATGAAAAACCAACATGATCAAGTGCCCGTGAGTGGCTCTGTTCACTGTCTTCACTTGTAATGCTCGATTTGTAACAAGTTACATTACAGGCAAATGTTACAAGTCAGTCGCCACCCTTAGATTTTATGTTGTTCATAAATTTACACGCTTTTTGCATGATAACATGCCCATAACAATAATGTTGAACTTTTAATAGATTTCATGCTTTTTCTTAACTTATACGAGGTGTGTTCAAAAAATGACGGGAATTTCCGTATTTTGGAAAAAATATTTATTCATTCGTCTACATTAATGTTGTCGCCTTCAAAATAGTCCCCATTCGATATTATGCACTTACGCCAGCGCTTCTTCCAATCATCGAAACACTTCTCAAACTCGATTTTTGGGATAGCCTTTAGCTCTTTCAGCGATGCGCTTTTAATGTCATCTATGCTTGTAAAACGACGGCCCTTTAAGGTTCTCTTTATTTTTGGAAATAGGAAAAAGTCACACGGAGCCATGTCTGGCGAATATGGAGGCTGGGGCATCGTTACAGTATTGTTTTTGGCCAAGAATTCACGAACAAGCAACGAAGTGTGAGCAGGTGCATTATCGTGGTGCAAAAGCCATGAATTGTTTTTCCACAAATCCGGGCGTTTTTTTCGGATTGCCTCACGCAAACTTCTCTGATTGTGATTCGGCGATCATTCATAATCATTGCTTTCACTTTTTCCACGTTTTCATCGGTTGTTGATGTGCTGGGGCGTCCGGGGCGCTCGTCATCTGCAACGTCTTCACGGCCATCTTGGAAACGCTTATACCACTCGTAAACTCTTGTTTTACTCATAACAGACTCACCATAGGCCTTTGTTAACATTTCACACACTTTGTAACACTTTATTTCATTTTTTACGCAAAATTTGATACAAATTCTTTGATCCATTTCTTTTAACAAACGAAAATCGCCAAGCTCATAAAAACACGTCTAACCTTAGCGGCTGCCACAGACAAAGTAAGCAATGAATACAGCTGAAAATTTTATTGTACTTCAGGGGCATGTATACCAACATAATAAAAAAAAAATTTTGACAATTGGACTCTCCAAACCCGCGAAATTTTAAAATTCCCGTTATTTCCTGAACACACCTCGTACTTCATTTTTCTAGCCCTGGCTATGAAAATGTGCCCAATTTTACATTTTGTAGTTTAATTATCATAATTTCCTATCTGAGAAAATTCTGGGCATTCTTCCACAGAAGACTATCTCCTTCCTTGTTAGCAGTCTCAAATAGTTCAGCCTAAAGCGGATGCATGGTTGCAAGTGATTTGTGCATGCATTGCGTGACTTCACTATGGCCTAGCTTGCATGAGCCACGTGCTAGGCCAGCATTGAACCTGACACATCACAGCAAATCAGTAACTCAGTGAATGTATTCTCTCGCCCGACGGCTGACAAATGTGCAAAAGAATGACCACTGAAGCACAGTAGCTTGTGTTTTCATAAGTGAAACACTTAATAGAAATAACCCAGGTAAAATTATTCAATTTAACTGTAACAATGCTGACTTCATTTAGCAATGATCAAAGTCTGTTAGAGGCTAAGACGAATTTCACAGCAAGAGGATGAAATATGGGCAACAAAGGAAAACCTAAATCACTTACAAAGTGCCAAAATTAACATCTTTGTGCAAGTTGATACACATACTCCTGATGTAGGAACAGGCTGAAGGATGACTCATCTGATCATAACACGCATGTGTTTCCAACTGTCTGATGTCCAGGTTTTACACCCCTACACCATCGTTTACGCATCCGAGCACTACTTTCAGTAACTAGAGGTTTAGCAATTCTAGCCCTATGTCCTTAGACAAGTGTCTAAGAAATGGTGTAAGAATCGACATAATACTTGCTGAGTCCTTTATAATATAGCAAACCCTAACTAAAACAGAGTAACTGGGAGGGAAGGTCATCCAGATTAATGAAGCAAAAGGTAGCCCTAAAAGAAAAAAAATTTAGAACACACATATAAATGGAAAACATGAGATCAGTAGTCCCGATGAAAATAAATAACATAATTACACTTTTGGACCTCTATTTACAAACTATAAAAAGACAATTTATTCATCGATGGAAGACTCAGAAATTATGTTTTTTAACATAATAATGCAGGTCTGAAGAAACTGTTAAGTTTTGTCTGCACAGGTGACTAATCTGCCTTCCTAAATGCCACGTGTGTTTTACAGTATGTACTCAACTGAGAACATTTCTCATATTCAGGTCCAGACTAACTGTAACTGGGTTAATTAGGGTTTACTGTACTTGCATAGGTTCACAAATATTTGGAAAACCACTGGCATAATAGTATGCACCAATCACAGTACAGCTATCATATAACTGCAGCAGCAATGGTGAATGAAATAAAAATGATATGAAGTGCTGGTGATCTACTTAATGCACCATCCCAATATCTGAGATGTAATAAGGGTAAGGTCCCTATGCTTAAGCACCATACCATGCTGTATGGGATAGGGGAGGTATAGATCCATGTAATCTAAACCAAGGCACTAAATGCAAGTGAGTGATCGGCTTCACGCCAGTCACTTTTCGCTTGTGGAAAAAATCTTTCAGCACTCATGGAACAGGAGACTCAGTCGCCTCTAGAGCCAGAAATCAAACCCTGAGCCCATGTCTAACCTACAGCATGTTAGACAAACATCCCATGTGACTAATAACTACAACAGCACAACCTTCAAATGTAAAAGGAGAACCTAAGTGAACTTACACGTACATACAGTGCAATTCCATCCATTTACAGCTGCTTAAAATAAAACCATAGGTTAATTACAGTATGCGCAAGAGCCTCGAAACAGGTCAACCGTTCTCCTTACAATTTCCTTCTTTATATTCATGGAATCACTGTGTATGTTCAGTTCATCTAGATAAAGCGCTTTATACAAAATCTGCAATTAAAGCTGACGATGGACGTGACCTAACCAGCCGCGATCACCTACACCACTAAAACTAAATATATTTCGAAAATACGCACCAAATACAACTTAAAAAATGGTAAGATAAATATAAACTCACCTAAGTCACCAACATAAAGTTTGCAGTCAGAATTTCCCGAATCCCTATAACGCGACATTGTGATTGCTCTGTAAAATATGTAACACACCATTGATTATTAAACAGAAGCACTCTGAATTACGATAATGAAATCCTTTTAGGGCATATTCAGGGCCAATGAATAATCAATCATACTGTTATATTTACCACAAACTTACCAACGCCGCTGAAACTGAGAGAATTTAGCACTCAAAATTAAACAATTCATACACTACAGCCTTCGAACATAAAGTCCAAACCAAAATGGCTGAGAAGTAACGGAAATCGGAAGAGACGCTATGGGACAGTAGGGTAAAAGGCGGGAACCTAGAAATCCTTGAAGCAAGTTCTCAAAGCAATGTTCGGTTCTGATCGGTCTTACATGTGGCTCCCGCAACCGCCCTCTACCGAACTGATCGGAACTGATTGATAAATTTCATTGTATGAGACTCCCTGAACGCTCCCTGAACGGAGGGCAAAGTAAATCTTCACCGCCGTTGAAAATTAAAAGCTGGAATACTCAGACTCCAGGAATAAAAAAATTAACAACTTCACACAAAAGATAAAAATGACTTACTTTCAACGGACAGCACGGCGTTATATGACAGAAGACGAAACGCTTCAATGATATTGTCACGTGTTAAGTGACTAAACACGAGAACACGAGGGTTGGATCGGTTGGATTCACTCCCGCACGTTTTAAGTTACAGTCCGTATCTGGAGCTCGAAGAAGGAAGATGACAATATATAAGCTGGTGATTCGTTACCCGGATACGCCTAGATGAAACATTATACAGGTATAACAATTGTTGAGAGTGATAACCTAGCAACGAATAGTGAAAGCGGACTTAGAAGATCCACAGCGACATAGGTCGTACGACGTCGTGCGGTTCATGTCGTTTGAAGTAGTGGAATATAGATTGTAGTCTTAGCTGTCATACGTGTCGACATGCGACATCTACCGTACGACAGTCGGAAAGCAAAGAAATGTATTTGGTCGTTGGTCGCTCTAGTGTGAAAAGGAGGCAGTACCGCAAAAAAATCGTACATTTTTCCGTACGACCGATGTCGCTGTTAGAATATAATAATTAATTTTGTTTTCTACTAAAACTGCAGAAAAAAAGACAACTGATAAACTACCTTTCTGTTATGTGGCATGTGGACAGCAACAGCAATTCACAGGCCCAACACCACCATACAAATTTCAACAAACCACCTACAGTATGATGCCTTTGGAACAAATAACAATTAACAGAACCCCGCCAATAAGCAATAACAAAAATAACACCCAAGAGGAGACAGAAATAAGAACAAACTATACTTGGCAACAGGTGAAGAAAAAGAAAAGATCTAACCACAGAAATAACAGCAGAAGAAAATCCCTTGTAGCATAGTGCCTCAACCAACTACGCTACCCAGTACATCATACCAAATCAGAGAAGAAAGGGCCTATAGGGTCTATGTGAAATCTACATCACTCAGTAGCCACGGAAGAAATAAAAGAGGAACTAGAAAAACAAGGTCGTGTATGTGTATAAGGGCTGGGCCATAAAATCTGGCCCTGGCACTGCGACCTTCAGTGATCTATTGTGCTTCCCCTTTGGATTAACTCTTTATTAATCCTACACTTTGAATGAAATGTAGGACTTTAGGTATAGGGACATCATGAAAGTGGCACTGCGACCTTCAGTGATCTATTGTGCTTCCCCTTTGGATTAACTCTTTATTAATCCTACACTTTGAATGAAATGTAGGACTTTAGGTATAGGGACATCATGAAAGTGGCACTGCGACCTTCAGTGATCTATTGTGCTTCCCCTTTGGATTAACTCTTTATTAATCCTACACTTTGAATGAAATGTAGGACTTTAGGTATAGGGACATCATGAAAGTGGCACTGCGACCTTCAGTGATCTATTGTGCTTCCCCTTTGGATTAACTCTTTATTAATCCTACACTTTGAATGAAATGTAGGACTTTAGGTATAGGGACATCATGAAAGTGGCACTGCGACCTTCAGTGATCTATTGTGCTTCCCCTTTGGATTAACTCTTTATTAATCCTACACTTTGAATGAAATGTAGGACTTTAGGTATAGGGACATCATGAAAGTGGCACTGCGACCTTCAGTGATCTATTGTGCTTCCCCTTTGGATTAACTCTTTATTAATCCTACACTTTGAATGAAATGTAGGACTTTAGGTATAGGGACATCATGAAAGTCCCTTGGTTCCATGAAGAACTAACCCAGGTGACAAAATCTTAAGTAATCTATGGCCTTACAATCACATAGGATATGTGTGGCTGATTCGTCTTCTTGTAGGCACCTTTCACAGGTTGGGTCATCTGTCAGTCCCAGTTTGAAAAGGTGTCCTTTTAGGTGGCAGTGTCCAGTAAATAATCCTACCACCCATCTTAATTGATCTCTGTTTAATTTCAACAGGTCCTTTGTTCTTCTGGTGGAGGGTCCTGATATAAATCCATTTGCCTGTTTGAGTCAAATTAAAACAAGGTTATACTGTCTGCAGTATACTCAAGTCAGGCTGTCAAACAAAAGAACCACTGCCTTTGTTTGTCATAGACCTAGAACCTAAAAAAACAGTGAGTCCATGTTGGGTTAACTGAGGATTTCATCCACAGTGAGGCAGTACATGCGTTCATCAATGTAGTGAAGGACCGGGAAATTACACCGCATCTTCTTTGCATGTCAGACGTCATTCAGCTAAACCCTCAACAGACCATGAATCAAGATGCTATGAAGAATATGGAGTGCTGCAGGGATCGATATTGGGTCCCTTGTTGTTTCTGTTATATATATTAATGATTTATTACTAAGTCTAAATACAGATATCAAGTTATTGTTGTATGTGGATGATACAGGTGTACTAGTATCGGGTGATAATATCCAAACAAAGTTCAGACATGTGTTAAATTCCTTAAACCTTTGGTTTACAAGTAATGGCCTGTCTTTAAATATGAAGAGAACTAAAGTTTTAAAATTTGAAACAATTAATCATCATGGAAATATGCCAATGCAATTGCAGAGCAAAAATGAGGTATTGCATGATGCAATGAATATCAAATTTTTGGGCCTTGAAATAGATACGTTTTTAAATTGGAAAAAACATGTTAAAAGTATTTCGTTGTTTGCTTTCCATGCAATACGAACAGTTCTTCTTAATAATGAGGCAGCATTACACAATTCATTAATAGCTACACCATGGGCCTCTCTTAAAATCTTCTATATAAAGTAATATCGAATTTCCCTACTGTCTACTGAAACGCACACAAAGTATATCCAATGACTGATTCAATGTTTTTGAAAACATCATTAATATTTTATCTTGTTATAATACTTCCAATTTTTAATTTTTATATAATCTGAACTTTTGTATTTTTTACATAAGCATTTTTAAATTTGTACGATTAATAGTGTTATATCCATTTTATGATTGCAGTTAAATGGTAGATTTTTGTTGATATGTATCTGCCTGCCCCCTCCTTGGTGTCTCCACCTTATCGTGGTGAGGGGGTTTGAGTATGCCGAGGACCCTGAGAGCTATACCAGCGGTAGCGTAGCTACTGGCAGGGCCTCCCTTGCTGGACAGGTCAAAGGGTAGGCATCAGACGAAGAGAGACACCGAAAACTGATGCCGGAAGCAGCGACTTGAAGCACAGAGCAAATGATGCTCGAGATGGTTCAAGTTCGTATAGCGTGACCAGAGTCGTTTGAACGGCTGTTGTACTGCGATGTGGAAAGCAAATGGAAAAACTACCACATTATCACTTTTCCTGGATAGTCTCTTTCCAAAAACAGAAGATCGCATTAAGTGGAGAAACTGTTTTGGAAGAGACTGTGGACCTGTTGTCTGACAGATTACTGATGATGATGATGATGTATCTGCCTGATGATGGCCAATAGTGGCCAAAACATGTAGCAGAGCCACAGCTGAACGCTGACTTTGATGTTTTACTATTTGCTGTGTTGTGACGGTTCATTAAAGAGTTGTATATTGTTACCCAGATTGGGCAAGGCATGCTTTGCATTAAGAAATATGAAGTTGTGCAGTAATATTGAAACACTCAGGATGATGTATCATGCATATTTTCATTCAGTCATGAGGTATGGGATAGTTTTCTGGGGTAACTCACCAGATGCTAAGAAGATTATTATCTTGCAGAAGAGAACTGTTAGGGTGATGATGGGATTGGAACAAAGAGATACACGCAGGCCAGTATTAAAAAAACTAAATATATTAACATTGGCCTCCCAATATATATTATCTTTGATGATTTTTATGATAAGTAATCTTGAGTATTTTATCCATGATATGTATACAGTGGCCGTCTTGTAGTACACTCAGTTTCACCTGTTACTTCACGACATGTTTCGGCAACATAGTGCCATCATCAGGTGCCCTAATTACGCTAATCTATTGCATTCCTTGCCTTTATATGTCTTTATAAAAGTATTTAAAAAGTGCGTATTTGTCAACTATAATAATTTACACACACTAAAACTTGTTAAGATTATTCATCTTATGTGTCTTAATTAAAACTTGCATGTGGTTCTTCCACTATGGGGGTCGTTTTTCTTATATTCTGTGTAAACCATGTCTTGTGATGTGTGTTCCGTTCTTAGCTGCGAGTGTGTGTAAATTTATTATAGTTGACAAATACGCACTTTTTAAATACTTTTATATAGACATATAAAGGCAAGCAATGCAATAGATTAGCATAATTAGGGCACCTGATGAGGGCACTATCTTGCTGAAACATGTTGTGAAGTAACAGGTGAAATTGAGTGCACTACAAGATGGCCACTGTATACATATCATGGATGAAAATCAGTGCAACAGGACGCTAGAATACAACATTTTGAGTATTTTATTTTTAATGATGCAATCCATGATAAGACCACAAGACACAGAGGGAATTTACATGTATTGCAGTCACATTTAGCAGTAAGGAAAAAAGGAGTTTATTATATGTGTGTTCAAATTTTCAACAGTTTGCCTCTCTATGTAAGAGATTTCGTACAAGACAGGAAACATTTCCTAGGAAAACTAAAAGAAATATTAATCAATAATTCGTTTTATTCAGTTGATGACTTCTTGCTTTATTGTAAGGATTTATAGTCAGAAATATGTTTATTTAGGTATATTTCATTGCATTACTGTGCAATTTATATATCTAAATGTGTGACAATTATAGTTCTTCATTGCATGCATATATAGTATATATATATATATATATATATATGAGTAGGAAGGAGAATTATTATGTATTGTTAATTATATTGTTGGTATAATTGTATGTGTAA
The DNA here is from genome assembly GCF_002891405.2 of Cryptotermes secundus. Lineage (NCBI taxonomy): Eukaryota > Metazoa > Arthropoda > Insecta > Blattodea > Kalotermitidae > Cryptotermes > Cryptotermes secundus. The sequence goes on from NW_019724742.1 coordinate 5,589,673, forward strand.
CATTGTATCTATTTTATTGAGGTATTACTACTTTGTCCACCACAAATCCCACTTGACCAGACCCGGGATTGAACCCGGGAAGCCAGCGACTAACC